>NC_142649.1:44253863-44405075 GCF_055504915.1 Nelumbo nucifera
AAAGGCTATAGCAACAGTTTAGCCATGGCTTTTGTTGGTGGCAGATATTGGCGTGACTAAAACCTATAGCCATAGATATTGTACACTATCTACAAATATACGTATAGCCACGGTTTTAACCGTTTCTAATTAATTTTTTATTGCAACAGATTTATTTTAAACCATTGCTACAAAGTGTTATAACAAGGATTTTAGCCATGGCTATAGAATATGGGGTATTAATGAATAAGTAGAAATAACAACGGTTTTAGGTAAAACCATCGCTAAAAGTATTAACCATTATTTTGTATTGCCACGATTGTTTACATTAATGGTTCCTATAAAATTCTTATAGCAACGGTTAGGTTCAAAAACCAATGTCGTAGAATAGTTGTTACAAAATATAACCGTTCATAAAATTGTTGCAATATGGCACTTTTAGCAACTCAAACTGTTGTTAAACTTTTATTTCTCATTTAAATTTTGAATAAATGCCATTACAAAAAAAATAATTTCACCTGTTCTTGTATGATAAAGGGGGTTTTTACAAATAAAACCTATGCACATTTACACAAAATGTCCATAGTAGTCTTGATAGAGGATGATTTGACCCGACCTATGAAACGGTGACACGTGGACACTGACTCAGTACGAGCAACTGCTCAGCATTGTAGCCCAGTGGGACCAAGTGATGGGTCCCTAAAGCAGCTCGCTACATAGTGGGACCAAGTGATGGGTCCCTAAAGCAGCTCGCTACATTGTAGCGAGCAAAAGGAGCTCGCCACAACGCGAGCTTCGGGTTCCCCGAACTACCTTAAAAAGGATACTCCGAGGCAACTTTAGCTCGCGAGCTAGGGGGACTAGCTCGCCTGAGCTTCCAAGCACACAAGTCATCCCCAGGACCAATTCTATTAAGGATAACCCTTAAGTATTCCGAGCTCGCCACAAAATAGCTCGGAAATAAGCCGCATGAGCACTCCTCAGGAAGCTTCTTTCTGACAGGCCGTACCGATCAGACTACGCCACGTCCCTTACTGACAGCGCAGTCCTTGTCCTTTCGATAGTCTGCGTCCACGTCTCTTAGCAAGCGGAGGCGTGCCTGCCACTTTGGAGACGTGTCATTCACCCGAGCGAGAAGTACGTCACAATGGCCACCTGCGCAGTCCTGGCAGGTAACGGCTGTGGCAGGAGCCCAGTGGCGGTTATGCCCAACCTGACACGAACACCCCTATAAAAGCCCTCACGGCAGGGGATAGGTTTTTTTTGGAACTTCTAATCTTCTGAACATAGTGGTAATGTGCTATCTACACTCTTAGCCTTTCACCTTTTCCTTGCTTCTACCAAGTACTGACTTAAGCATCGGAGTGTCCCCGCCGGGCAAACCCCCAAGGGATTCTTCTTACTCTTCTCCATCTCAGGTGTCTTCCAGGAGCCGCGCGAGTGCTAGCTAGGAGTAACCAGATTGTGCTACATCATTTGGCACCGTCTATGGGAAAAACGCTTCAAAAAGCCTTTCTCCAAACTTTTACGTTTCTTTACTCTCTAGAAACCCAACACTCATGGCTTCCTCCAGCAACATCGGACGAAGCACGGAAATGGATGACTCCAGAGAACAACCCTAGTTTCCTACTGTCTGCATTGGACAGTTTATCATCCCCCTCTCAGTGGACGGAATTCCCAGCTTGAGGGTGCCTCTTGCAGTGGCACCCGTCATCGTGCCACTCCCTACTGCAGTCGGAACGACTTTCGCCGAACCTTCGGTCATGCCCCCAACGGCTAGCACGAACCAACTAGAGGACTTGACGCAAAGCATGCGGGCCATGTAGGCCCAAATGCTACAGTTCCAGCAACTTCAGCTCTATCAACAGCATGTATTGCACCAGTGCTAGACAGTTTTGTATGCCCTTATCTTCAATCAGAATGATGTACTTTATGAGTTTATTGTAAATGAGTAAAGATACATATTTGATTCATGTTCCCTTGGTATGTTTCTGTGTAATACCCTTAAACTGGACACTTAATGAGACTCGTGTTAGTTTAGAATGTTCACAGCCAGTGGGTCGGTCTGGGGATACCTATCCTGACAATGCTGACACTGTGGTGCCACCAAGTCGGTTGGGGTGGCCTGTCTTAGCTGCCAGGGTGAGACCCTAGGCACACACAGTGTAGGATTAATTGAATCTTTGAACTAGACCAGATTTCCAGTATTGCCCTGGACCTTGGAGATTGATGGGCAAAACTGGAAAGTTACACCCGACCCCTAGACTCGATTATGATATTGCACTAGGTGTCGGATTGGGCTATCTTTGATGTACCAATCAGTGAGGTCCTTAGCGGGGGTCAAAACCTGGGTATGTTGGGACAGTCCAAGAATTCATCTGAGTGGGTGATCATAGTGACAGGATCAGCCCCTTTGTCGGACAAAGGTAATGATCGGGGATGCACTCTCACTGATGGAAACCAAGACTGCCGGCAGCCGATTTCAACCGTTGAGATTTCTTTTGCAAAATATATTTTATAAGATATAAAAGTATATATATGGTTTCTAAAATGTTTGCAAGAAGGTTTTAATTCCCGGGATCCATATGAGTGGAGAGTGCAACACTGTTCCTTGCAGCCGAGGGAGAGGTCCTCTCTTGTCGGGCAGTGTATGATCATTATGGGCTGAGAGGTTAAGTGTAAGACCATTGAGGATAATGCCTGATGGGCTAATCTTGCATCTGCCCACAGTCCCTGGGTGTTACAAGGTGGCTTGGCCCAGGGACCACTTAGTTTAAGTGTTGGGCCCATAGAGCTCATTTGATGGGTTTCAGGGGGTACACAGTCTTTAGTAGTGCATTCGGCCAGGCCTTGTAACAAAGGCTGGGCTGAACCCATGTGGCTGATGTGTAGATCAATGCTTAGGTCCCACGCCATACAAGGAAGCCCAACTGGTCAGCAATTTGGAAGGTTTTTGAGTACATAACCTTAAATGGGCCTTAAGCCCATTTCGAACTGGGCTGATTTGATCAGTCATTTAAAGGGGGCGAATTCTGAAGTGGGTCAGCTAAAAGGATTGGGCTTAGACCCTATCCACTCAGAGAGTCCAAGATTTAAATAAGATTTAGATCTGGAAACCTCCTAATTAGATTAGGAGACAGCTGATCTGATCTGTAGATAAGATAAGGATTATCCCTTATCACTAAGGGACTTCTAACCCAAATATGATTTGGATTAGCAACTCCTAATCTGATTAGGAGCTGATCCCTTTAAGATTATAAAAAGGGGAAGGGGGCGGCAGCCTTAAAATATACAATAACATCAATAGCATTCTTCTCTATAAGAAAGAGAGATTGAGAGATTTCCTGCATACTGCGAATTCTCTTCTGCCGCCACCTTCCTGCCATTGCCATTCCTTCAGTTCAATCTCCAGTTCTTGGGAGCAATCAAGATTGGATCTTGATTTCAATCTTTTGGGAAAAGATTGATTGGAGCTGTACTCACAAGCCGTCCAGTTGATTCTTGCGAAGGGTCAAGTTCTTTTGAAGAACATTGCTGATTTTGCTCCATCCTTCACTGCGCCATCTTCAGTGGGAGCAGATTTTGGATCCTTCCTTGGGCGTGAACACCTCCATGGGGAGATAGTATTTCTCCGTATCAGGTATAATCCTCTCCCACTCCTTTTGGTTAAGATCTGGTTCAGTTTATGGTTCAAGATTGATCCTTTGATTTTCTAAATAGGGAATACGATTCCCAATTGAAGGGAGAGATAAATTTTTTTTTAAAATTCGCCCCTTATTCCGCAATCTTTGGGCGTCCATAGGATGGATCTCTCATCCCTTCAACCAGGTCTCCCAATACCAGTATCAGCAGCAGTTTCCCTATTTGCCTCAGCTTCAGCAATCACAGCTTCCCCCTCGGCACCCGGTCTCGCAGCGAGCTGGGTCTCGCCGACAGGAGGAGCACCCGCTTCGCCGAGGAGAGTCCTCCCAGAACCCTCCAAGGAGCCAGGCCTCCACCCATGGCAGACAAGAAAGACCAGTTGCCCCGACCTCGCCACAGGCAGTCAGGTTGGGAGGACCTCAGCTCGTTAGGCCCACGTCACCTCAACCCTCAAGGCCTGGTACCCCGTTCCTGGAAAACCGACTCGAAGCCCTAGCCGTAGGTTCCAAGCAAGAGCCCTCTGTCCGAAGTCATCACCAGCGGCCCAAGCTATTTCCTGCGCACACCATTCCTGATAGTACAGAGGCGAGCAGCACGAACGCCAAGCCCGCCAGAAAGCAGAGATGCCATTGCCGAGCTTGCCGATCTGCTACATGCGACCTACCCAAGCTCGGAGGCAAAGAAGAGGTAAGCTCAGGCGAGGTCAAAGCGCCCATTCTTTCAGTTCAATCCCCCCTATCTTCCGAGTTACTAGCAATCCCAATGCCTAAAGATTTCAAGCTCCCCCATCTTGATAAGTATGACGGGTCTTTCGACCCAAATGATCACATAGATGCCATCTAGTCGCAGATGCACCTAGCAAGAAAAAGTGAGTCATGCATGTGCGTGACCTTCTCCACCACCTTCAGGGGAGTAGCCCGCACATGGTACCGGAACCTGATGCCCAGATCAATAAGAAGTTGGGCGCAGTTCGCGCAGGCTTTCACGTCCCACTTTGTTACCTCTAAGCGGTGCCTGCGAACTGAAGAGAGCCTCCTCAACATAGTGTAGAGAGAAGGGGAATCCATCCGGGGCTACGTTAAGCAGTTCAACGATGCTTGTTTGCAGATACCGCGCCTAGACCCCGTCGTGCGCCTTACAGCAGCTAAGAAAGGCGTGACGCACAAGGAGTTCAAATGGCACATGGTCGTCAACCAACCAACGACAATAACTGAATTTCTTAAGCTCGTAGACAAGTTCATAGCCACCGAGGAGGAGATCAACCAAAAGGGCGAGAGTGCGCCTGAAAAGAGGAAGAGGGAAGGAGAGCCTTCTAGCCAAGTGGACAACCGAAGGAAAAAGGATGCAGCTCGGGAGGCAAAGCCAGGACAGTCGTTCCGAGCTCCTGCGGTGGACCGAACCGATTACACCCCACTGAATAAAAAGTGGGCTGAAATCCTGATGGCGATCAAGGACGCTCCGTATGTGAAGTGGCCACCCCGTTTGAGGGGAAACTCCAATGAAAGAAATAAGAATCTATATTGTAACTTTCACAAAGATCACGGTCATAGTTCCGAAAATTGTAAAAATCTCCACGACGAGATCGAAGAACTCATCCGTCGCGGATATTTAAGAAACTTCGTACAAAACAACAGTAATAATAATAAAGCAGGTCGGCAAGGGGAGCACGGTAAGGATGCTCCCGAGTCCAGCAGCAGGCCGGCCGAGCATTCACAGAGGCAGCCTCCGGAAGAGAGGCCGGTTCGGGGCACTATCCACGTTATAGTGGGAGGATCGATCGTCGCAGGCTGTACTTCAACAGCAGCTCGGGCGTCAGTTCGCGAAGCCGCCCGAGAAGAACAGAATCCTCCTAAGCGGCCAAGGACAGAAGAGCCGATTTTCTTCATGGAAGATGATGCGCGAGGGGTCCATTACCCCCACGACGATGCACTCGTGAAAAAGCTGAGGATCAGCGACTTCGAGGTCAGGCGCGTACTCATCGACTTAGGCAGCTCGACAGATATTCTCTTCAAGGCTGCGTTCGACCAAATTTAGTTGTAGAAAAGTGACTTAAGGCCTGCGGATACTCCATTGGTGGGCTTCAGCAGAGAAGAAGTCCGGCCCCTTGGGAAGATAACAGTACCTGTGGAAGTCGGCACATGGCCCTGCATAGTCAGACTCAACCACGACTTCCTGGTGGTCGCAACCCCCTCCCCGTACAATGCCATAATAGGTCGGCCGATCACCCATATCCTGCGGGCGGTGGTCTCCACCTACCATTTGGCTATGAAGTTCCCTACAGACTTTGGTGTGGGGGTAGCGTGGGGCAACCAACTCGAGTCCCGCAAGTGCTATGTCGCCGCCCTGAAGGGAAAAGCCAAGGTGGCAGACGACCTAGAACTAGAACGGCAAGGCAAAGAACGAGCCGCGCCGACGGAAGAAAAAGCCGCAGTCCCAACCTCAACGGCAGACCCAGCTCGGACGCTTCAGATTGGTGCTTCCATCCAGGAACCTCTACGATCCGAACTGGTAAGTTTCTTACTTCAAAATTTAGATATTTTTGCATGGTCCGCGGCAGAGATGCTTGGTATAGACCCCGACCTTATAACTCACAAGCTGAATACTAATCCTGTAGTTAGGCCCGTTAGACAGAAGAAATGCAACCTATTCCCAGAGTGGTGGAGAGCGGTCGACGAGGAGGTCGGGAAGCTCCTCGCAGCTAGCTTCATAAGAGAAGTCCATTACCCGAGCTAGGTAGCCAACCCCGTCCTGGTAAAGAAAGCCAACGGCAAGTGGCGCATGTGCGTCGACTACACCGACCTGAACCGGGCTTGCCCAAAAGACTGCTTCCCGCTCCCCAGAATTGACCGCTTGGTGGACGCGACCTTGGGGCATGAGTTGTTAAGTTTCTTGGACGCCTATTCGGGCTATAACCAAATTAAGATAGACCTGGCGGACGAATAAAAGACTACCTTCATCACAGAGTTTGGTCTATACTGTTATAAGGTTATGTCCTTCAGGTTGAAAAACGCAGGGGCAACCTTCCAGAGGCTTGTAAATAAGTTGTTTGCTCCATTAATTGGCAGAAAAGTAGAATGCTATGTAGACGACATGGTCGTCAAAACTCAATTCTCACATGAATTAATACAAGACTTGCATTCAGTTTTTGAAATCTTGCATAAGTTTAATATGAAATTGAACCCGAATAAGTGTGTATTCGGTGTGACCTCGAGCAAATTCCTAGGATACATTGTCAACCGGCGCGGCATTGAGGCCAACCCGGATAAAGTTAAGGACATCTTAGATATGAGACCACCCCGGAAGTTGAAGGAGGTTCAGAGGTTGAATGGCCGCATAGCCGCCCTGAGCCGCTTCATGTCCAAATCGGCGGACCGCTGTCTGCCGTTCTTTAAGGCAATCAAGAGCAAAGGGTTCGAATGGACCCAAGACTATCAGCTCGCGTTTGACGAGCTCAAGAAATACCTTGCTAGCACGCCGATCTTAACCCGGCCCGAGGAGGGCGATGTTTTGGAACTATACCTCTCGGCAAGCGATGAATTGGTCAGTTCGATACTAATAAAGGAAGTAGATCGGGTTCAACGGCCCGTCTATTATATTAGTAAAGTATTGCAGGGAGCAGTGACGAGATACTCAGAGATAAAAAATCTAGCATACGCACTGGTAATTGCAGCTCGGAAGCTCTGCCCGTACTTCCAGGCTCACACTGTTATTGTTCTCACCGACAAATCTCTGAGGAAAGTCTTACTTAAGCCTGAGGTCTCTGGTCGGTTGACGAAGTGGGCCGTTGAGCTCAGCGAGTATGACCTCTAGTACAAGCCGCGAACTGCCATTAAGGCCCAAGCCTTAGCAGATTTCATCGCCGAGTGCACATTCAGCTCCGAAGTCCCTAGGCTGGTTGAGCATGAGGCTCCCAGCTCGGGTGAGCCCGAAGCACCCAAGCCGTTCGAGCCCGAGCCCGAGCCCCGTGAGGTAGCGGCCAGTGTTACATCTCTCCTAGTTCGACCAAGCGCGAGTTGGGATGAGGAGCCCTGGATCCTTCACGTAGATGTCTCCTTGAACCAACAGGGCAGCGGAGCCGGAATAGTTCTGCACGGCCCAAGTGGCACGAAACTGGAGTACGCACTACGTTCACGGCATCTAACAATGAACCGGAGTACGAGGCATTGATAGCTGGACTATCTCTAGCCAAAGAAGTAAAAGTCAAGCACATCGTTGTCTGCAGCGACTCCCAGCTCGTGGTCAACCAGGTCACCTACAAGTATGAAGCTCGTGAGCCAACCATGATCGCCTACCTAGCCAAAGTCAGAGAGGCCCTGCTCAACTTCCAGTCACACTTTATCAGGAAAATCCCAAGGTCGGAGAATGCTGAGACCGACGCCCTGTCTAGATTAGCCAGCGCCAGCGACATCACCATGAGAACCGTGTACATAGATGACTTGCCTTGGCCTAGCATTCTCGGGGCGGCAGAGGAGGTTGCTCCCGTCGTTCAAGCAGAGCCGAGCTGGATTGACCCGCTCGCAAGCTTCCCGCTACATGGGACCCTCCCTGCAGACCGCAATGCAGCCAGAAGGGTGCAGTGCCAGGCAGCCAAATACGTCAATGATAGACGAACGACTGTATAAGAGATCCTACATGCTCCCCTATCTGTGTTGCTTGCGGCCTGCAGAAGCCGAGCTCGTACTCCGTGACACTCATGAGGGGTTGTGCTGTGGGCACTTGGGGGGCAGGGCCCTTGCCTAGAAAGCACATCGACAGGGGTATTATTGGCCAACAATGAAGGCAGATGCTATTGAGCTCGTTAGGAAATGTGACAAATGCCAGAGACATGCCAATATTCACCACCAACCCGCTGCCGACCTCAAGTATCTCACTACCCCGTGGCCCTTTACATAGTGGGGCATCGATTTACTAGGGCCATTCCCGCCAGCAACGGGGGGGAGGAAGTTTCTAGTAGTAGCAGTGGACTACTTCACCAAGTGGGTAGAAGCCGAACCCCTTGTTACGATCACAGCCCGAAATGTCCAAAACTTCTTTTGCAAGAACATCATGTGCCGCTTCGGATTACCTCGGGTATTGATTTTTGACAACAGCAAGCAATTCGAGGATATCAAATTCCAAGACTGGTGCCAAGACATGGGAATCTGATAGAATTTTACTTCAGCCGCACACCCTCAAGCAAATGGTCAGGCAGAAGTCACAAACAGACCTATCCTCCGCGAGCTGAAGGCACGGTTGGACCGAGCTAAAGGACTATGGGCAGACGAGCTACCCAGTGTTCTATGGGCCTATCGAACCACAGAGAAGACCACCACAGGAGAGACTCCCTTCAACCTCACCTACGGCACCGAGGTAGTCATCCCAGCTGAGATTGAGGTTCCCTCGCTACGACTGGAAGCATATGACAACGAGGCAAATGAAGACAAACTACGTACCAACCTCGACCTACTCGACGAGGTAAGGGACCTCGCATATATCAGGACCGCAGCATACCAACAAAGAGTAGCTCGGTACTATAACGCAAGGGTCAAGAAGCGGGGCCTCCGCGTCGGCGACCTGGTCCTTCGTAAAGTTATGGTACCTAAGCCTGGCGCTGGCAAGCTCGGACCGAATTGGGAAGGACCCTACCGAGTGAAATGGGTGCTCGGGGAAGGAACATACAAGCTCGAAACCCTTGAAGGGAGACAAGTACCTCGGGCATGGACTATTGTCAATTTAAGGCAGTATTACCTGAAACTATTGAGTAGACCATGAGTCACTCTCAAAGCCTAAGGGCCAAAATGCCGAGCTAATACGACCTCGACGCAACAAGACCCAGTCGCCTCTATGGCATGGGCAAACTTCAAGGGCAGACTATAAGTCACCCCCTCAGCCTAAGTGCTAACACACCGAGCTAACTAAGTCCTCGATAGCATAGAAGACCTCGGGTCTGAATCCTACGAAGCATGGCTCGCCTCAGTGCATCGGTCGGACCAAGTAAGGTACAACCTATGAACACGCAGTTCGGGCATGCACGGTAACTACTTCGCGGTATACTGTGGAGATGCCTTAAACGCTAAGGGGTAGCTCGGGATAACGATTACCGAAAAATCCTATTTTGAGTATGCAACTCTAATAGCTCGAGTGATGAGATCGCTTTAGCAAAAATAAAGAAAGCACACCATACTTATCGGAAGAAGAAATTTCAATGCCACAGAAAAAAAAAAAAAAAAAAAAAAAAAAAAAAAAAAAAAAAAAAAAAAAAAAAAAAAAAAAAAAAAAACTAAGCTAAACAACTCGAGAAAGTTCAACAAGAAATAAAAAAGGGGCACAACCGCCCAAAAAGATCTTTGAAGACCAGGATCTGGCACTTGGGAACCACTAGTGATCAGTCAGAAGAACAGAAAAGCTGAGCCGCCAGCCTCAAGGATCCACCTCCTCCACCTCATCCTCGTCCTCCGAGGAGTCAGGCTTTTCCTCTTCCACCTGGTCCGCCGTTTCAGGAGCCAAGCCCTTCATGGTGATGCCGTCAAGGTTGAGCCTAGAGAACTTCTTCTGGACCAACCAGCAGCAGAGCTAGAATCCGGAACGGTACGAGCTTGAGCCATATTCCACTTGGAGGTCGTGATACTCCTGGGAGTCCTTGAAGTCCCAGACTGCCTTCTCCCACTTGGTCTCCACCATGGAGTTGAAGTTCCGAGTTCGGTACAGAAGTGTAGACTCCAAGTCCCAAACTTGTTGGCGGAGGAGCTCCCTTTCCGCCGACACCCTCGACGACTCCTCCCTATAGCGCGCGCTCTCTTCGAAAAGCCTGGCGATCTGCGCCTCCTGGTCACGGACAAGCAGCTCCTGGGCCTCACTCCCCTTGCGTGTGTCAAGGAGCTCGCCTCGGGCCTGGTCGAGCTCGCCCTGGAGCTTCTGAACGAGGGCCCTCTGATTACGAGCATCACCAGAGTGGATGTTAGATTGAAGGGCCATGGCGTGGATGGCGGTGTTCACCTACCGAACGAGAGAGTAAGGTCGGAACAGAGGACAACCTACCCGGGCTCAGGCTGGCCTACATGAGCTTCTCCTCGGCCAAGTAGTCCGAACAGAGGAAGCCTACTGATGCCAAGGACAGCATCATTTTTCGGATTTCGGGGTCCAGCTCGGCCCTAGGATCCTGGATGGCGCCCCTCCAAGAAGTTGGGAAGGTCGTGATATTCCTGTTTCGAAGCAGGAATTTTATTCGGTAGCTCATACAAGAGCTTATAGCCGCGGCGGGGAGAGAGGTAGTAAAAGCGCCTCTCCGGTGGAACCCCGGGAGCGGCATTCTTTATACAGAGGAAAGAAACAAAAATTTCAAGGTCCAAGGGAAGGCAATACTCATAGCATAAGGATATAGTCCCAACCATGTTTCGAATGGCGTTGGGATGAAGCTAATCAATGGTGACGTTAAAATGGTTTAGTACCTCCACTATCAAGGGATGCAGAGGGAGACACAGTCCAACCTCGAATTGTTCCTGAAAGATGACTATTTCATTGGGACCATGCTCCCAAGGGAAATTTCTAGTGGGAGACTGTAGACCAGGTCCCCAGGGAGGCGAAAGTAGCGAATTAAAGACCTAAGTCTCTCCGCTGTCATAGAGGAAGGGCCAAAAGTGTCGGGCTCCCTCCCCCGAGAGGTAGATGCTACATCACCGGAGGCCTCCCGAGCCTCCGAGACCTGTTCCCAACCTCCTCCCGAGCTCAAGGGAGCATTGTCGTCCTGGTTATCGCCCCAGTGGTAGGTGTGGTACGGATACCTAGACATGGTTGACAATGATTAGGACTCACCAGAGGAGGCGAAATGAAGTAAACTGAGGAACTCTGGGCAGATTAAATGAGTGTGCGACCTCAGAATCCGAAGATAGCAAGATGGCGTGAAAGAAGGTAGAGGGAGACGCAGTCCAGCCTCGAGTTGTTCCTAAAAGATGACTATTTCATTGGGACCATGCTCCCAAGGGAAATTTCTAGTGGGAGACTGTAGACCAGGTCCCCAGGGAGGCGAAAGTAGCGAATTAAAGACCTAAGTCTCTCCACTGTCATAGAGGAAGGGCCAAAAGTGTCGGGCTCCCTCCCTCGAGAGGTAGATGCTACATCACCGGAGGTGTCCCGAGCCTCCGGGACCTGTTCCCAACCTCCTCCCGAGCTCAAGGGAGCATCGTCGTCTTGGTTATCGCCCTAGTGGTAGGTGTGGTACGGATACCTAGACATGGTTGACAGTGATTAGGACTCACCAAAGGAGGCGAAATGAAGTTAACTGAGGAACTCTGGGTAGATTAAACGAGTGCGCGACCTCAGAATCCGAAGACAGCAAGATGGCGTGAAAGAAGGTGAGGCCAAGAGGGCCCTCCTATTTATGGTCTCCACACCCCTGAGTCGACGGCCCAGATCAAAGCGGATCCAATGGCTCACAGGCATACTGACTGCCCACCTTCTGAAAACCGAAAGTGATTGGCGGCATGTCTTTCGCGATTAAAGTAAAGACAGCTGCACGATGCCCAAAGATAAGAGCCACTTCGGCACATTTTCGTAATCTGAAAAGTCAGAAAATCTCCTGATTCCTGCGAACGCATTTAATGTGGGTAGTCAGTCAAGTTTGAATTTCAGTCAAATCAGTCCATCAGGCTTCATGAACTCCTCACGCTAAGGCAGTGCTCTCAGCTCAAGGAGTGGGAGCAATTGATGGAGGACGATTTGACCCAACCTATGAAACGGTGACACGTGGACACTGACTCAGTATGAGCAACTGCTCAACATTGTAGCCTAGTGGGACCAAGTGACGGGCCTCTAAAGTAGCTCACTACATTGTTGTTGGACAGTTTTGTATGCCCTTAGCTTCAATCAGAATGATGTACTTTATGAGTTTATTGTAAATGAATAAAAGTGCATATTTGATTCATGTTCCCTTGGTATGTTTCTGTGTAATACCCTTAAACAGGACACTTAATGAGACTCGTGTTAGTTTAGAATGTTCATAGCCAGTGGGTCGATCTAGGGAGACCTATCCTGATGAGGCTGACACTGTGGTGCCACCAAGTCGGTTGGGGTGGCCTGTCTCAGCTGCCAGGCTGAGACCCTTGGCACATACAGTGTAGGATTAATTGAATCTTTGAACTGGACCAGATTTCCAGTGATGCCCTGGACCTTGGAGATTAATTGAATCTTTGAACTGCACCTTGTAACATACAGTGTAGGATTAATTGAATCTTTGATGTACCAATCAGTGAGATCCTTAGCGGGGGTCAAAACCTGGGTATGTTGGGATAGTCTGAGAATTCATCTGAGTGGGTGATCATAGTGACAGGATCAGCCCCTTTGTCGGACAAAGGTAATGATCGGGGATGCACTCTCACTGATGGAAACCAAGACTGCCGACAACCGATTTCAATCGTTGAGATTTGTTTTTGCAAAATATATTTTATACGAGATATAAAAGTATATATATTATGGTTTCTAAAATGTTTGCAAAAGGTTTTAATTCCCGGGATCCATATAAGCAGAGAGTGCAACACTGTTCCTTGCAGCCGAGGGAGAGGTCCTCTCTTGTCGGGCAGTGTTTGATCATTATGGGCTGAGAGGTTAAGTGTAAGACCATTGAAGGTAATACCCGATGGGCTAATCTTGCATCTGCCCACAGTCCCTGGGTGTTACAAGGTGGCTTGGCCCAAGGACCACTTAGGGTAAGTGTTGGGCCCATAGAGCTCATTTGATGGGTTTCAGGGGGTGCACTATCCATAGTAGTGTATTCGGCCAGGCCTTGTGACAAAGGCTGGGCTGAACCCATGTGGCTGATGTGTAGATCAATGCTTGGGTCCCACGCCATACAAGGAAGCCCAACTGGGTAGCAGTTAGGAAGGTTAAGTGAGCACATAAGCTTAATGGGCCTAAAGCCCATTTTGAATTGGACCTATTTAATAAGTTAAATATGGGCGAATTCTGAGATGGATCAGTAGATAAGATAGAGCCTTAACCCTATCCACTTAGAGAGTCCGGATCTAAATGTGATTTGGATCTAGAAACCTCCTAATAAGATTAGGAGAAGGTTGATCCAATCTGCAGATAAGATAAGGGTTTATCCTTATCACCTAAAGAGATGTTATGATCCAAATAAGATTTGGATCAACAACTCCTAATTGGATTAGGAGCTGATCCTTTGGGGTTACAAATAAGGAGGGGGTAGCAGCCTTTAGAGAAGACATACTCACATCCTCTTCAGAGCTGAAATCATAGAAGAAAGATTTCTACAATCCCTACAAAGATCTTTCTTGCCGCCTCCTTCCTGCAGCCGCTAGACAACCAGTTCGATCTTCAACTTTGTGGGAGAAGTCAAGATTTGATCTTGACATCAGTTCTTTGAGAAAGAATTGATAGGAAGTTGTGCTCATGTGCCATCCTGCAGTTTCTTGCGAAGAACAGAATTCTTGGAGAAGATTACTACTGATTCTGCTCCATCCTACACTGTGCCATTTTCAGTGGGAGCAGTCTTTGGATCCTTCCTTGGGTGTGAACACCTTCGTTGGGAGATATCATTTCTCTGTATCAGGTATAACCCTCTCCTACTCTTTTTGGTTAAGATCTGGCTCAGTTTATGGTTCAAGATTGATCCTTGCAAATATGATTTTCTAAATAGGGAATGCGATTCCCAGTTGAAGGGAGAGAAAAATTTTTGAGATTCGCCCCTTTATTCCACAAGATCTGGGTGTCCATACGATGAATCTCTCATCCCTTCAGTGGTATCAGAGCCAGGTTCAAATCTTGAACCAATTTGTTTCAGATATGCACCTGCACAAATGGGCAGAAGGCGTTCTACCCAATTTGCGCATATATGGGTTTTGGGAAATTTGTTCCCAAAATTATGGGTGAATAATCTAAATTAATTTTATATAAATCTGATTATTATTTAGAATTGTTCTTTATGATTTTCTTGATTTATGGGCTGTTCGTACAAGAGGAGATCGAAATCTTGATTTGCACAGGGAACTTGCGATTTTGCAGATTATGGATTATTTTATTACATTTTGTCTGTAAAATAATTTTTTTTTTATTTTTTAGACTGAATGTATAGGTATTCGATCTGATGTAATAATTAATAGCAATTAGGATTTCTATTTATTTTATTTTGGATCAAAGATGGCGGCGCAAGGAAGGAGATTTCATAGATGGGAGAATCGCAATCTGCGATTTGCAGTTTATGAAACTGCAAACTATGATCTAACCTCTGTTTTGTAGGATGGATTGTGCGAACAGCCCTGTTTGATTGATTATTGTTTTTCTATTATCAGTATTTAATTTCAGATTATTTTTTTTGAATTAAAGATTTAATTAAAGATCAAACCCTAGACCCATTCGAACCAAGATTGGTTCAAATTGTTTGGACCAAATCTAGGGTTCGATCAAGGCTGAAAGTCATCCCTAATTTTCCCACTAATGGGCCTGAGGATTGATATTTAATTAAATGGTTAATTCGGCCCAACCTGTGAAGGCCCAGTTTTAAATGGTTAAAACTGCTAAAAGCCCACTCTACGGATAAAGCTATATGGGCCAAACCCATCAACCCTAATTCGGCCCATATACCTAGATAATATTAAATGGTTAATATTATGGATTTAAAATGGGCTTCAAATGGGCTTTACAGATAATTAATTGATTGGATCAATTTATCCTTGGATGCGATGTATGGATGTGTGATGTGCTACGTACATGGACCATAAGTACTTGGTTCATGCTCGATCGACAGTGGCTCTTGCGCACACCATGGCTGAATGCACATCATTGCCATGGTGTCCCTTTCGGTCACTGGATGACATCCCTCAGTGGTGGGCCCCACACCTCATCAAGAGGTTACGTTCGGAACCCTAGCTGATTTAGGCCCACCGAAATCTGGCTTTATGAAAGTCAGTGGGAGCCACTTTGGTTTTACCTAGATCAAACTAGGGCGTAATTAATTGTTCCCTCCAGCTAATATGAGTGCATGTGATAGGGAGATTCATATGATGAACTCTCTAAAGGCCTTCTATCATTAGCATGAAGATGGGTCCTTCAGTAATGAGGAAACGCACCAAAAAATGGGTTATCCATTTGTTGTTAGGCTTGTCTAAGTGTTTCATAAGATGATAGGGGCGTCATAGACCGATGTGGGAGGGGCTTCACCAGAAAATGAGAACTCTCTCACGGTACCTTGGTGTTCACGAATATGATGGGTAAGTACTCACTGGACAGAAAGGTTTACCTGAAAATGTCTATGAACCTTGTCTGACAGAGGCCAAAGGGAAAACTCATATGATGAGTGGATATGATCCTTCACAGAAAGGTGGTGGAGTTATGCAGTTGAAACAGTTGGCTCCATGCACCCTATGTGATTTCCCACATTTCCAGAGACAACCCGTAGTCTCCGTCACTGAGAAAGGAGGGAAATCTCAGAGATGAATAAATGGAAATGGAACATAGATTAAAATCCATATCTATGTAATGAACATGAATCAAATTAGGTTGTGGACTGATGTTTGCTCTTTTATCAGAAAATGGCAAACGGACAATTTGCAAAGTTGCTTGATGACAACAAGTTGAAGGGCCCAAACTATGCCGACTGGTATAGGAACCTTATGTTGGTCTTAACCTCTGAGAAACTGGATAAGGTAACCAAGAATCCTTCTCCGAATCGTCTGGGAGATAGGGTTTCTGAGGCCCGAAGAAGAGAATACCAAGAATGGGAGGAGAAAAACTCCCTTGCCCGCTGCTATATCATTGCCTCCTTGGACAACCCAATTCAGAGGCAGTTCGATCAGATCAAACTTGCTAAGGACGTATAGGACAGTCTCAAGACAATGTACGAAGAGCAGAATCGTTCTACTCGGCAGAAGATCTTGAAACAGTTCATGACCACGCAGATGTCCAAGGGCCAACAGGTTCACGACCATTGTCTCCGGATGATGGGCTATATCAATGAACTGGAAGCTCTTGGATCCGGGCTGGATCTGGTAACACAGATCGATGCTATTCTCAACTCTCTGTCTCCATCCTTTAATCCATTCATCATGAATTACAACATGAACAAGCTGAATGTCAGCTTGCAGGAACTCAGCAATATGTTGCAGAGGGTCGAAGAATTGATTAAAAAGGATGAGCCCATTGCCATGCTCGTTGAAACTCGCAAATCAGGCAAGAAAATGAAGGCAAAGAGAAAGCCCCAGAAGAAGGCTGCCAAACCTAAGAAACAGAGGAAGGACAAGGTATCAGATGCCTATCATTTTTGCAAGAAGACCGGCCACTGAAAAAGGAACTGTCCTGCCTACTTGGAATCCAAGAAAGGTACTTTCAAAACTTGTGTTATAGAAACCAATTTATTGGTAGCTTTTGCATCCTGGTGTATTGAATTCGGGGCTTCAACTCATGCGTGTAACTCACTGCAGGGGTTCAAGGTAAGCAGAAGGCTGAGTGAAGGAGAAGTCACGCTCTACTTGGGGACTACTGCAACTGTTGTAGCCGCGGCCAGTCCGCCCCATGGAGTTACTTTTTAGAGAAGGAACAATTGTACTGAAAGATTGTCTTTATGTACAAAATTTAAGGAGAAATTTGATTTCTGTCTCAAAACTGTGTGCAGATGGTTATTCTGACTTCTTTAGTAATACGATTACTATTAAAAGAAATAACAGATTCATCGCATACGGGGAACTGGAGAACGGTCTCTATGTTCTACATCCTTCTCTAGAAACTAACATAACCGAAACTACGTCGGTTGAAATCCCCAAGAAGAGAGCTCGTGATACAGTTAATCCCATGTGTCTGTGGCACTACCGACTTGGCCACATCGGTGTTGACCAAATCACAAGGTTGGTAAAGGATGGTCCTTTGGATTTTCTAACTGTAGAAGATCTTCCCACCTGTGAGCCTTGCCTACCAAGCCAAGATGATGAAACGACCATTTAACGGTAAGCCTGAAAGATGTATAGGCACACTTGACCTAATACATACTGATGTATGTGGTCCCCTGAGTGTTAGGACACGGAATCAACACGTGTATTTCATCACCTTCATAGATGATTTTTCACGATATGGTTACATGTACCTAATGAGACACAAGTCTGAATCTTTTGAAAAGTTCAAAGAGTTCAGACAAGAGGTTGAGAAACAGTTAGGGAGAGAAATTAAAGCTCTTCGATCAGATCGAGGTGGCGAGTATCTCTCTGACGAATTCAGGGACTACCTAAAGGACAATGGGATAATATCACAATTAGCTCCTCCTGCTACACCACAACTTAACGGTGTCTCAGAGAGGAGGAATAGGACCTTATTGGATATGGTCCGGTCACTTCTCATACACTCAGAGTTACCCACATCCTTTTGGGGTTACGCATTAGAGACTGTGATTTACGTGCTGAATCATGTTCCAACCAAATCGGTTCCGAATACTCCATATGAACTTTGGATCGAAAAGAAACCAAGTGTTAGACACTTGAAGATTTGGTGTTGTCCAGCACATGTTAAAAGAACAAGTGCAGAAGTGTTGGAATCCAAAACCAGTCGTTGCCTATTTGTAGGCCACCCGAAAGGCTTTGTAGGTTACCTGACCCAAGTGAGCAGAAAGTGTTCTGCAGCCGAAATGCACAATTCTTGGAAACAGATAATATCCTGGACACCCATCGTCAGGAAGTTGTTCTTGATGAGGAGAGCTCAGGAGCAATGGGAGATGTCCCACAAGTTCCAGGTAGTGACCAACCTAGAAAATCCACTTGGGTATCCAGGCCACCAGTCCGTTATGGTTATGACCAGGATAGTTACCTGGTGGAAACCTTGACTTGTGAGGAGGATCTCGTGACTTACGTGGAAGCTATGTTAGACATAGATTCCCAGAAGTGGGTGGAGGCCATGAGAGCAAAGATGGACTCAATGGCGACCAATGGAGTCTGGACTCTAGTAGGTCCGCCCTCCGCGGTAAAAGCAATCGGTTGCAAATGGATTTACAAGAGGAAGAAGGGCCCCGATGGTCGGGTTGAGACCTTCAAAGCCCGTCTGGTGGCGAAAGGGTACACTCAGAAAGAGGGCATCGATTATGAGGAAACCTTTTTGCCTGTGGCCATTCTTAAATCCATTAGGATCCTGCTAGCTGTAGCAACATACCATGACTATGAGATTTGGCAGATGGATGTCAAAACTGCAATCTTGAATGGAGATCTTACTGAAGATATCTATATGCAGCAACTGCAAGGCTTCATTGTTGCAGGTCAGGAAAACATGGTATGTAAACTTAATAGATCCATTTATGGACTTAAGCAAGCTTCTAGAAGTTGGAACATTCGTTTTGACTCTGTTGTCAAATCGTTTGACTTCAAGCAGAATCCAGATGAACCCTGTGTCTACAAGAAGTACAGTGGAAATAAGGTTACCTTGGTTCTGTATGTAGATGACATTCTACTCATTGGGAATGATGTGGGAATGTTAACTACGGTGAAAGTATGGCTTTCACAGCAATTCTCCATGAAATATCTTGGAGAAGCCTCATATATACTAGGTTTTCAACTCTATAGAGATAGATCGAAGTGGATAATAGGATTATCCCAATTTGCTTACATTGACAAAATAGTCAAAAGATACTGATGAAGGATGATTTGACCCAACCTATGAAACGGCGACACGTAGACACTAACTCAGTGTAAGCGACAGCTCAGCATTGTAGCCCAGCACAACCAAGTAATGGGCCCATAAAAACAGCTCGCTACATCATAGCACGCAAAAGGAGAAGCTCGCCACAACGCGAGCTCCGGATCCTCGAACTACCCCTAAAGGGATATTCCGAGGCAACTTTAGCTTGCGAGCTAAGAAAACCAGCTCGCCCGAGCTCCCAAGTAGACAAGTCATTCCGAGGACCAATTCTACTAAGGGTACTCCTGAAGTATTCCGAGCTCGCTGCAAAGTAGCTTGCGAACGGGCCGCACGAGCATTCCTCAGCAAGCTTCTATCTAACAGGCCGTACCGATCAGACTGTGCCACGTCCCTTACTAACGGTGCAGTCCCTGTCCTTACTAATGACGCTTAAAGGCCTTTCTCTTTAAACTTTCTCAGTCCTTATCTTCCCCGAAACAATCCAACGCTCATGGCTTCCTCTAGCAACGTCGAACGAAGCACAGAAATGGCAACTCCAGGGAACAACCCCAGCTTCCTACTATCTGTATCGGACAGTTCACCATCCCCCTCTCTACGGATGGAATACCCAGCTTGAATGTGCCTCTCACAGTGGCACCTGTTGTCGCCCCACTCCCTACTACAGTCGGAGCGACGTTCACCGAACCTTTGGTCGTGCCCCCAACGGCCAGCTCAGACCAATTAGAGGACTTGATGCAGTGCATGCGGGCCATGCAGGCCCAAATGCAACAGTTCCAGCAACTTCAGCTCTATCAACAACACGTACTGCACCAGGTCTCCCAGTATCAGTATCAGTAGCAGTTCCCCCAGCTGCCTCAACCTCAACTTTAGCAGCCGCAGTTCCCGCCTCGGCACCCAGCCTCGCAGCAAGCTAAGTCTCGCCGCCAAGACAAGCGCCCCTCAGGCCAAGGAGGGGTCCCCCAAAACCTCCCAAAAAACCAGGCCTCCCCCCACAGCAGACGAGAGAGACCAGCTACCCCGATTTCACCGCGGGCAGACAGGTTGGGAGGACCCCAGCTCGCCAGGTCTACGTCACCTCGGCAATCAAAGTTTGAAACCCCGCTCCTTGAGAACCGGTTCGAGGTCCGGGCAACAGATTCCAAGCAGGACCCCTTTGTCTGCAGCCATCACCAATAGACCAGGCTACTTCTTGCACAAACCATTCTGGACAACACAGAGGTGAGCAGCACGAACGCCGAACCCACCAAGAAGCAGAGACATCGTCGCCGAGCTCACCGATCTGTCACCCGCGATTTGCCCGAGCTCATGGGCAAAGAAGAGGTAAACTCGGCTGAAGTCAAAGCTCCCCTCCTCTCGGTTCCATCCCCCCTGTCTTTAGAACTCCTGGCGGTCCCGATGCCCAAGGACTTCAAGCTTTCCCCTCTTGACAAGTATGACAGGTCGTTCGACCCGAATGACCACGTAGATGCTTTTCAGTCACAGATGCACCTGGCGCGAGCTAGTGAGTCGTGCATGTGGGTGGCCTTCTCCACCACTTTTAGCGGAGCAGCCCACACGTGGTACCGGAACTTGGCACCCGGGTCGATAAGAAGTAGGGCGCAATTTGCACAAGCCTTCACGTCCCACTTCGTCACCAGCAAAAGGGCGAAAAAACACCCGAAAAAAAAAGAGAGAAGGAGAGTCTTCCAGTCAAGGGGACAACCGAAGAAAAAGGGAAACAGTTCGGGGGGCAAAGTCGGGTCAATTGCTCCGGGCTCCTGTAGCGGACCGAGCTGATTACACCCCATTGAACGCGAAGTGGGCCGAGATCCTGATGGCAATCAAGGATGCCCCGTACGTGAAGTGGCCACCCCGTCTGAGGGGGAATCCCAATGAAAGAAATAAGAGTCAGTATTGTAGTTTTCATAAAGATCACGGTCACAGTACCGAGAGTTGTAAAAACCTCCGCAACGAGATAGAGGAGCTCAATGAGAAACTTTGTACAAAATAATAAGAACAATAATAATAGAGCAGGTCGACAAGGGAGCATGGTAAAGATGCCCCCGAGTCCAGCAGCAGGCTGGCCGAACAATCACAGAAGCAGCCCCAAAGGAGAGGCCAGTTCGGGGGACCATCCACATGATAGTGGGAGGTTTGATCGTTGCGGGTTGCACTTCAGCGACAGCTCGGACGTCGGTTCGTGAGGCCACCCGGGAGGAGCAGAACCCCCCAAAGCGGCCGAGAACCGAAGAGTCGATTTTCTTCACAGAAGATGACGCGCGAGGAGTCCACTACCCCCACAATGACGCGCTCGTGATAAAGCTAAGAATCAACGACTTCGAGGTTAGGCGCGTACTCGTGGAATCAGGCAGCTCAGCCAACATCCTTTTCAAAGCTGCATTCGACCAGCTTCAGTTGCAGAGAAGCGACCTGAAGCCTACAGACACCCCTTTAGTGGGCTTCAGCGGAGAAGAAGTCCGCCCCCTTAGGAAAGTAGTAGTACCTGTAGAGATCGACACATGGCCTTGTGTGATCAGATTTGAACACAACTTCCTGGTGGTAGCGACCCCCTCCCCCTACAATGCCATAATAGGTCAACCGATCACCCATGTCCTACGGGCGGTGGTCTCCACTTACCACTTGGCTATGAAGTTCCCAACAGACTTCGGTGTGGGAGTAGCGCAGGGCGACCAGCTCGAATCCCGCAAGTGCTATGTTGCCGCCCTGAAAGGGAAAACCAAGGTGGCCGGCGACCTCGAACTGGAGCGACCCACGGAGCAAGGCGAAGAGCGAACCACGCCCACGGAAGAAACAGTCGTGGTCCCGACTTCAGCAGCAGACCTGGCTCAGACGCTTCAGATCGACGCTTCCATCCAGGAGCCCCTACGATCCGAACTGGTAAGTTTTTTATTTCAAAATTTAGACATTTTTGCATGGTCCACGGCAGAGATGCTCGGTATAGACCCCAAACTCATAACTCACAAGCTAAACACTGATCCTGTAGTTAGGCCCGTTAGACAAAAGAAACGCAACCTAGCCCCGGAGCGGTGGAAAGCAATCGACGAGGAGGTTGAGAAACTCCTCGCAGCTGACTTCATAAGAGAAGTCCATTACCTGAGCTGGGTAGCCAACCCCATTCTGGTAAAGAAGGCTAACGGTAAGTGGCGCATGTGCGTCGACTACACTAACCTAAACCGAGCCTGCTCGAAAGACTGCTTCCCGCTCCCCAAAATCGACTGTTTGGTGGATGCGACCTCAGGGCATGAGTTGCTGAGTTTCTTAGACGCCTATTCGGGCTATAACCAAATCAAGATGGACCCGACGGACGAAGAAAAGACAGCCTTCATCACAGAATTCGTTCTATACTGTTACAAGGTTATGCTCTTCGGGTTGAAAAACGTAGGGGCAACCTTTCAAAGGCTTGTAAATAGGTTGTTTGCGACGTTAATCGGCAGAAAAGTAGAATGCTATGTAGACGACATGGTCGTCAAAACTCAATTCTCAAACGACTTAATACAAGACTTGCATTCTATTTTTGAAATTTTGCGTAAGTTTAATATGAGATTGAACCCAAACAAGTGTGTGTTTGGTGTGACCTCGAGCAAGTTCCTAGGATACATCGTTAACCGGCGTTGCATCGAGGCCAACCCGGATAAAGTTAAGGCCATTTTAGATATGAGACCACCCCGGAAGCTAAAGGAGGTTCAGAGGTTGAATGGCCGCATAGCCGCCCTGAGCCGCTTCATTTCTAAATCGGCGGACTGCTGTTTGCCGTTCTTTAAGGCAATCAAGAGCAAAGGGTTTGAGTGGACCCAAGACTGTCAGCTCGCGTTTGACGAGTTCAAGAAATACCTCGCTAGTTTGCCAACCTTAACCCGGCCCGAGGAGGGCGATGTTTTAGAATTGTACCTCTCGGCGAGCGACGAAGTGGTCCGTTCGGTACTAATAAAGGAAGTAGATCGGGTCCAACGACCATCTATTATGTTAGTAAAGTATTGCAGGGAGCAGAAACGAGATACCCGAAGATGGAAAAGCTAGCATACGCATTGATAATCACAGCTCGGAAACTCCGCCCATACTTCCAAGCTCATACTGTTATCGTCCTTACTGACAGACCCCTGAGGCAAGTATTGCTTAAGCCCGAGGTCTCTGGTCAGTTGACGAAGTGGGCCGTTGAGCTCAGCGTGTACGACCTCCAGTACAAGCTGCGAACTGCTATTAAGGCACAAGCCTTAGTAAATTTCATTGCCGAGTGCACGTTCAGCTCCGAAGCCCCCAGGCCGGTCGAGCGCGAGCTCCCCAGTTCAAGTGAGCTCGAAGCTCCCAGGCCGGTTCAATCTGAGCCCCATGAGGTAACAACCAATGTGGCATCTCTCCTAGCTGGGCAAAGCGCGAGCTGGGATGAGGAGCCTTGGATCCTTCATGTAGATGGCTCCTCGAACCAACCGGGCAGCGGGGCCGGAATAGTCCTGCACGGCCCAAGTAACACGAAACTGGAGTACGCGCTACGATTCAAGTTCGCGGCGTCTAACAATGATGCGGAGTATGAGGAGTTGCTAGCTGGACTAGCCTTAGCCAGAGAAGTGAAAGCCAAGCACATTGTTATCTGCAGCGACTCTCAGCTCGTGGTTAACCAAGTCACCGGCGAGTATGAAGCTCGCGAGCCAACCATGATCGCCTACTTGACCAAAGTTAGAGAGGCCCTACTCGACTTCCAGTCACACTTCATCAGACAGATCCCTAGGTCGGAGAACGCTGAGGCCGGCGCCCTGTCCAAGTTAGCCAGCACTAGCGACATCACCATGAGAACCGTGTACATAGAGGACCTGTCTCGGCCTAGCATTCTCAAGGGGGCAGAGGAGGTCGCTCCCATCAATCAAGCAGAGCCGAGCTAGATTGACCCGCTCGCGAGCTTCTTGCTACACGGGACCCTCCCTACAGATCGCAATGCAGCCAGAAGGGTGCAGCGCTAGGCAGCCAAATACGTCATGATAAACGAGCGGTTGTACAGGAGATCCTACATGCTCCCCTATCTACGTTGCTTGCGGCCTACCGAAGTCGAACTCGTACTCTGCGACACTCATGAGGGGTTGTGCGGCGGACACTTGGGGGGCAGAGCTCTTGCCTAGAAAGCGCTTCGACAAGGGTATTATTGGCCAACAATGAAGGCAGATGCCATTGAACTCGTTAGAAAATGTGACAAATGCCAGAGACATGCCAACATTCACCACCAACTCACTGCCGACCTCAAGTATCTCACCAGTCCATGGCCCTTTGCACAGTGGGGCATCGATCTACTCGGGCCATTCCTGCCAGCAACGGGTGGAAGGAAGTTCTTAGTGGTAGAAGTGGACTATTTTACCAAGTGGGTAGAAGCCGAACCCCTCATAATGATAACAGCCCGAAATGTCCAAAACTTCTTTTGGAAAAACATCGTATGCCGCTTCGAATTACCTCAGGTATTGATTTCCGACAACGGCAAACAGTTCAAAGACATCAAATTCCAAGATTGGTGCCGAGACATGGGAATCCAACAGAACTTTACTTCAGTCGCACACCCCCAGGAAAACGGTCAAGCAGAAGTAACGAACAGAGCCATCCTCCACGGATTCAAGGCACGGTTGGACCGAGCTAAAGGATTGTGGGCAGATGAGCTACCGAGTGTTCTATGGGCATACCGGACCACGGAGAAGACCGCCATGGGAGAAACACCCTTCAATCTCACTTACGGCACCGAAGCAGTGATCCCCGTAGAGATCGAAGTACCTATGTTGCGCCTAGAAACATACAGTGATCAAACGAATGAAGACGAGCTACGTACCAACCTCGATCTACTCGACGAAGTAAGGAACCTCGTGTACATTAGGACCGCAGCCTACTAGCAGAGAGTAGCTCGGTACTACAATGCCAGGGTCAAGAAATGAAACCTCCGCGTTGGCGACCTGGCCCTTCGAAAAGTTTTGGTGCCTGAGCCCGGCACTGGCAAGCTCGGGTCCAACTGGGAAGGTCCTTACCGAGTGAAACGAGTTCTCAGGGAAGGAACATACGAGCTCGAGACCCTCGAAGGGAAACAAGTACATCGAGCATGGAATATTGTCAACCTAAGGCAATATTATCTGTAAGAATCGACTAGGCCATGAGCCACTCCCAAAGCCTAAGGGCTAGAAGACCAAGCAAATATGACCTCATCACAACAGGACCTAGTCGCCCCCATGGCATGGGCAGACTCCGAGAGTAGGCCATGAGCCACTCCTTCAACCCAAGGGCCAAAACATCGAGTTAACAAAGACCTCAGCATGAAGAAAGACCCAGCCACTTCAGTGGTAAAGGCAAGGTATGAAATATTAAAGGCGTAAACAGCTCGGGTCTAAACCCTACGAAGCATAGCTCGCCTCAATACGTTGGTTGAACTGAGGAATAACCAACCAGTGCATAGTTCGGGCATACATAGTAATCACTTCGCGGTATGCCATAGAGGCCTTAAACGTTAAAGGACAAATTGGGATAACGACCACCGAAAAGTCCTACTTCGGGCATGATGCTTTAATAGCTCAAATGATGAGATCACTTTGGCAAAAATAAAGGGAGTTCATCATACTCAGAAGAAGGAAAAAGCTTTCATTGTCAAAAAAAAAGAAGAAAAGAAAAATAACAAGTGCAGTGACTGAGCTAAACAGCTCGGGAAAGGTTTGATTATCACAGGGCACAACTGCCCAACCGAAAACTTGTGAAAGACCGGGTTTACGGCACCCGAAAGCCACCAGAAGCCCAGAGAAATGCCGCCTCAAGGATCCGCCTCCCTATCCTCTAGAGAGTCAGGCTCCTCTTCCTTCGCTTGGTCCACCGTCTCAGGAGACAGACCCAACATAGTAATGCCGTCGAGGTTGAGTCCGGAGAACTTCTTCCGAACCAGCCACTGACAAAGCTTAAACCCCGAGCGGTACGAACCCGAACCGTACTCCGCCTGGAGGTCCTGAAATTCCTGGGAGTCTTTAAAATCCCAGACTGCTTTCTCTCGCTCAGCCTCCACCATCTGATCAAAGTTTCGAGTCCGATTTAGAAGAGTGGACTCTAAGTCCTGCACCTACTACCTGAGGAGCTCCTTCTTTGCTGCCATCCTCAACGATTCCTCCCTGTAGCGTGTGCTCTCTTCAGAAAGCCGGGCGATTTGAGGCTCCTGGTCATGGACGAGCAGCTCCTGGGACTCGCTCCCCTTGCGGGTGTGATGGAGCTCGCCTCAGATCCGGTCGAGCTCGCTCTGGAGCTTCTGGTTGGTAGCCCGCTGGTCGAGGGCGTCAACGGGATGGATGCGCCTCTGGAGAGCCATGGCATGGATGGCGGAATTTACCTATCGATGAAAAAAGATCAGAAGACAGCGGAAAAGGGCAAAACAAGAGAGAAAAAGAGAAAAAGGTCACTTACCACCATGCAGTGGGCAGAAGCGAACGCGGAGAGGTCCCCGGGCTCCATGTTTCCCTACTGAACGATCTCGTCATTAGTGATCGCCTTCCGGCTCCTCCAGCGAGCCACCAGATAATTGCTTACCCCTTCCCAGTTTCCCATTGGGAACCGGGGGTAAGGACGGGGCTGAAGGGGATTATAGGGAGCCTCCCCTGGCAGAGGGAGCTCGTTTCCCCTAGGGTTAATCCCACTAGCCCCCTCAGGTGGGGGCATCGGAACCATGGGCGGAGGAGAGGGTAGAACCACCTCAGCAGACCTGAACTCAGTACTTCCCGAAGGGAGGGTCCGGTCGGGGTGCATCCTCTTTGCATGGTGCCTCTGGCTGCCCGAGAGAAGGCGGCGTGAATCGGCACTGGACATGATGGCTGCCAAAAGACTACAAGATATTAGTCTGACAATAAACAAAATACATGTGTACACAATAGTCACAAGGCACTACACGACCTAAAAGGCCGACCTACCCGGGCTCAAGCCTGCCTGCACGAGCTTCTCCTCGATCAAGTAGTCTGAGCAAAGGAAGCCTACCGACGCCTAGGACAGCATCATTTTCTGAGTCTTAGGGTTCAGCTTGGCCCCGGGGTCCTGGATGGCGCCCCTCCAAGCAGTAGGGAAGGGCCACCCTTTGAGGTTACAGACCACAAAGTAATCCCGCTTCCAGGCGAGAATCTTATTCGACAGCTCGTACAAGAGCTTATAGCCGCGACGGGGAGAGTGGTAATAAAAGTGCCTCTCCGGACGAACCCCAGGAGCAGCGTTCTTTATACAAAGAATAGAGACAAAAATATCAAGGTCTAATGGAAGGTAGTACTCGTGACACAGGGATATAGTCCCAACCATGTTTTGAATGGCGTTGGGATGAAGCTGGTCGATAGTGACGTTAAAGTGATTTAACACCTCCACTATCAAGGGGTGTAGGGGGAGACGCAAGCCAGCCTTGAGTTGTTCCTGAAAGATTACTATGTCATTGGGACCATGCTCCCAAGGGAAGTTGCCAGTAGGGAGGCTGTAAACCAGGTCCCCAGGGAGGCGAAAGTAGCGGATCAGAGACATGAGTCTCTCCGCTATCATTAAGGAAGGGCCAAAGGTATCAGGCTCCCTCCCCCTAGAAGTAGACGCCATGTCGCCAGAGGCCTCCCAAGCCTCTGGGATCTGCTCCCAGGCTCCCGCCGAGCTCGAGGGTGCATCATCATCCTGGCCATCGCCCCTGTGATAGGTATGGTATGGGTACCCAGACATGGCAAACAGCGATTAGGACTCACCAGAGTAGACGGAACAAAGCAAACTGAGGAACTCGGGTAGACTAGGTGAAGTGCGCGACCTCAGAACCCAAAGACAGCAAGATGGCGTGGGAGGAGATGGGGCCCGAGGGGGCCCCCTATTTATAGTTTCCACCCTTTCAAATTGATGGCCCAGATCAAAGTAGATCCAACGGTCCGTGGGTGCCCTGACCACACGCCTTCTGAAAACCGAAGAAGATTGGTGGCATGTCTTCCATAATTACGGAAGTCGCAGCCGCACGACGTTTGGAGTTAGAGGCCACCTCAGCATGTTTTCGGAATCTGAAAAGTTAGGGAAGTCAGAAGATCTCTTGATTCCCGCAAATGCATTTAATGAGGACAGTCAATCAAGTTTGAATTTCGGTCAAATTAGTCCATCGCACTTTATAAACTCCCCGCGCTAAGGCGGTACTCTTAGCTCGAGGAGTGGGGGGCAATTGATGAAGGATGATTTGACCCAACCTATGAAACGACGATACATAGACACTGACTCTGTGTAAACGATAGCTCAGCATTGTAGCCCAGTACAACCAAGTAACGGGCCCATAAAAACAGTTCGCTAGATCGTAGCACGCAAAAGGAGGAGCTCGCCACAATGCGAGCTCTGGATCCTCGAGCTACCCCTAAAGGGATATTCCTAGGCAACTTTAGCTTGTGAGCTAAGAAAACCAGCTCGCCCGAGCTCCCAAGCAGACAAGTCATTTTGAGGACCAATTCTGCTAAGGGTACTCCTGAAGTATTCCGAGCTCGCTGCAAAGTAGCTCGCGAACGAGCCGCACGAGCATTCCTCAGGAAGCTTCTATTTGATAGGTCGTACCGATCAAACTGCGCCACATCCCTTACTAATGGCGCAGTCCCTGTCCTTTCGACAGTCTGCACTCACGTCTCTCAACAGGCGGAGGCGTGCCTGTCACTTTGAAGACGTGTCACTCACCCGGGCGGAGAGTACGCCACAACGGCCACCTGCGCAGCCCTGGCTGGTAACGGCTATGGCAGGGGCCTAGTGGCGGTTACACCCGATCCCACAAGAGCGCCCCTATAAAAAGCCCTCAGGGCAGAAGAGAAGCTTCTTCTTGAGACCTCTAATCTCTCGAATATAGTGATAAAGCGCGACCTACACTCTTAGCCTTCGTTTTCCCTTTGCTTTCTGTACACAATACTAACTTAAGCATCGGAGTATTCCCACCGGGTAAAATCCCCGGGAATCCTTCTTTTCATCTTCTCAGATGTCGTCCGTTGTAGACAAGGAGCCAGTCAGCAGTCAACCCAGGGCAGGAGCATTGGACTGCTGTAAAAAACATACTTAAGTACCTTCGAAGGACAAAAGAGTTTTTTCTAGTATTCGACGGTAGCTCACTACAGATCCAAGGGTATACAGATGTCGATTTCCAATCAGATCCTGATGATAGAAAGTCTACATCTGGATATGTTTTCACGATAGGATCATGTGCTGTTTGCTGGAAAAGCAGCAAACAGGGGTCCACTGTAGACTCCACGACCGAGGCCGAGTACATTGCCGCAAGTGAGGCTGCCAAAGAAGCCGTGTGGATGAAGAAGTTCGTTCACGAGTTGGGAGTAGTTCCGTCCAGCACATCACCCATCCCATTGTTGTGTGACAACAATGGAGCCATTGCTCAGGCTAAGGAGCCACGAGCCCACTTGAAGTCGAAGCATATTGAGAGGAACTACCACGTACCGTGGAAGATTGTTGGTAGAGGGGACGTCCTAATTCAGAAAGTAGCGTCAGCAGAAAATGTAGCAGACCCATTGACAAAGCCACTATCACAGAAAGTGTTTGAGAAACACGTGGAAAGCATGGGACTCTGGCTTGTACCTGATTGGACCTAAGTGCAAGTGGGAACTGTTGGACAGTTTTGTATGCCCTTAGCTTCAATCAGAATGATGTACTTTATGAGTTTATTGTAAATGAATAAAAGTGCATATTTGATTCATGTTCCAATGGTATGTTTCTGTGTAATACCCTTAAACTGGACACTTAATGAAACTCGTGTTAGTTTAGAATGTTCACAGTCGGTGGGTCAGTCTAAGGAGACTTATCCTGATAAGGCTGACACTGTGGTGCCACCAAGTCGGTTGGGGTGGCCTGTCAGCTACCAGGGTGAGACCCTAGGCACATACAGTGTAGGATTAATTGAATCTTTGAACTGGACCAGATTTCCAGTGATGCCCTGGACCTTGGAGATTAATGGGCAAAACTGAAAAGTTACACCCGACCCCTACACTCGATTATGATATTGCACTAGGTGTCGGATTGGGTTGTCTTTGATGTACCAATCAGTGAGATCCTTAGCGGGGGTCAAAACCTGGGTATGTTGGGATAGTCTGAGAATTCATCTGAGTGGGTGATCATAGTGACAAGATCAGCCCCTTTGTCGGACAAAGGTAATGATCGGGGATGCACTCTCACTGGTGGAAACCAAGACTGCCGACAGCCGATTAAAATCGTTGAGATTTGTTTTTGCAAAATATATTTTATATTAGATATAAAAGTATATATTATGGTTTCTAAAATGTTTGCAAAAGGTTTTAATTCTCGGGATCCATATAAGCAGAGAGTGCAACATTGTTCCTTGCAGCCGAGGGAGAGGTCCTCTCTTATCGGGCAATGTTTGATCACTATGGGCTGAGAGGTTAAGTGTAAGACCATTGGGGGTAATACCTGATGGGCTAATCTTGCATCTGCCCATAGTCCCTGGGTGTTACAAGGTGGCTTGGCCCAGGGACCAATTAGGGTAAGTGTTGGGCCCATAGAGCCCATTTGATGGGTTTCAAGGGGTGCACTGTCCATAGCAGTGTATTCGGCCAGGCCTTGTGACAAAGGTTGGGCTGAACCAATGTGGTTGATGTGTAGATCAATGCTTGGGTCCCACGCCATACAAGGAAGCCCAACTGGGTAGCAGTTAGGAAGGTTAAGTGAGGACATAAGCTTAATGGGCCTAAAGCCCATTTCGAACTGGACCTATTTAATAAGTTAAATATGGGTGAATTCCGTGATGGATCAGCAGATAGGATAGAGCCTTAACCCTATCCACTCAGAGAGTCCAGATCTAAATGTGATTTGGATCTAGAAACCTCCTAATAAGATTAGGAGAAGATTGATCCAATCTGCAGATAAGATAAGGGTTTATCCTTATCACGTAAAGAGATGTTATGATCCAAATAAGATTTGGCAGCAACTCCTAATTGGATTAGGAGCTGATCCTTTGGGGTTACAAATAAGGAGGGGGCAGCAGCCTTTAGAGAAGACATACTCACATCCTCTTCAGAGCTGAAATCACAGAAGAAAGATTTCTGCAATTCCTGCAAAGATCTTTCTTGCCGCCTCCTTCCTGTAGCAGCCAGACATCCAGTTCGATCTCCAACTTTGTGGGAGAAGTCAAGATTCGATCTTGACATCAGTTCTTTGAGAAAGAATTGATAGGAAGTTGTGCTCACGTGCCATCCTGTTGTTTCTTGCGAATGACAGAATTCTTGGAGAAGAATACTGCTGATTCTGCTCCATCCTGCACTGCGCCATATTCAGTGGGAGCAGTCTTTGGATCCTTCCTTGGGTGTGAACACCTTCGTTGGGAGATATTATTTCTCCGTATCAAGTATAACCCTCTCCTACTCTTTTTGGTTCAGATCTGGTTCAGTTTATGGTTTAAGATTGATCCTTGAAAATATAATTTTCTAAATAGGGAATGCGATTCCCAGTTGAAGGGAGAGAAAAATTTTTGAAATTCGCCCCTTTATTCCACAAGATCTGGGCGTCCATACGCTGGATCTCTCATACCTTCAACTGTAGCGAGCAAAAGGAGCTCACCACAACGCGAGCTTCAGGTTCCCCGAACTACTTTAAAAGGGATACTCCGAGGCAACTTTAGCTCGCGAGCTAGGGGGACTAGCTCACCTGAGCTTCAAAGCAGACAAGTCATCCACAGGACCAATTCTATTAAGGATAACCCTTAAGTATTCCAAGCTCGCCACAAAGTAGCTCGGAAATAAGCCACATGAGCACTCCTCAGGAAGCTTCTTTCTGACAGGCCGTACCGATCAGACTGCGCCACGTCCCTTACTGACGGCACAGTCCCTGTCCTTTCGACAATCTGCGTCCACGTCTCTTAGCAGGCGGAGGTGTGCCTGCCACTTTGGAGACGTGTCACTCACTCGGGCGAGAAGTACATCACAACGGCCACTTGTGCAATCCTGGCAGGTAACGGCTGTGGCAGGAGCCCAGTGGCGGTTATGCCCGACCTGACATGAACACCCCTATAAAAGCCCTCACAGCAGGGGAGGAATGGGTTTTTTTCTGGAACATCTAATCTTCTGAACATAGTGGTAACGCGCTATCTGCACTCTTAGCTTTTCACATTTTCCTTGCTTCTACCAAGTACTGACTTAAGCATCGGAGTGTCCCTGCCGGGCAAACCCCCAAGGGATTCTTCTTACTCTTCCCCATCTCAGGTGTCTTCTAGGAGCCGCGCGAGTGCCAGGTAGGAGTGACCGGATTGCGCTACATCAAGTCTTTATTCAATATACACATTTTATAATTTTTTTCATCACAAAAAAAAGAGAATTAACAAAATTATCCTCTTCGTATCTGAACAATTGCTTATATGCATGTACATCATACTCAAGGTCTTCGCTTTGGATCATAAACTTGTTTGTCGAGTTCAACAAAAATGAATACATAAGGATTGATGTCAATAGTTAGGTATATAAATTAAATAGTGTAAGAGCTTTATATGCATTATACACTTACCATTGATTTAACCTAGGCAATGTGAGATCCAAGTGCATCTCCAAGAAAGGAAGTAGTTACATATATTCTTCTTCTATTATACACTTCCAAACTTCTTGTTTTCTAACAAGATGTCATCCACTTCCAAGAACATTATGCATCACCTGGAATTCCAGAAATGATAGAACTCATAAAGCATAATAAAGGAAAAAAAAATTGGTCCAAGGAATTCAAGAATCTAGGATGCATCCAACATTTTTTTATAAATTGTATTCAAAACATTATTCATCCATGAAAGAATCCATGGAAAACTAGTTCAACATACTAAGACTAAGAGGCTAGAAAGCACAAGGCAAGACTCTAAAGTTCCAGACATATCTCTTTGTAGTTTTTTGCATACTTTTCAAGACCAGGATTAAAATATGAAAAGATATTATAACCTTATGACCCTTCCAACATCAATTGAAGCCAAAATTTTAGCTCAAAAATAGGGAATATTATATCTATACGAAAGCTTTGGACAACATGCACACAAAAGATAGCCCAAGTATTGCAATGAAGCCATTGAAGTTAATATCAAAAACAACATAAAGATAAGCAAATTGCAGATGCGTAGGGGTGTTTAAATTAATAACTTATTGATTTAATTGTTTAGAGTTTCATGTTATTAGCATGGAGGTTTTAGCCTTTATTTTTCGAGTCCTGCATAAACTGTTTTTATAGGTAACTAAAAACTTTATTAACTATAATATATTATATGCAAGTGTGTACTTACATAAAAAATAAACTCCGAACTCTAGATTGTATATAATAGTCCTTCCCATACACCTTCTCCCCTGTAAGCCGGCATTGCTGAGTTCAAGTACTACCCTACCTTAGTTGATGCCATAATTAAATAAGGAGTTCATAGGAGTATGTGCTACACATATCAAGGGAGTTCAAGTACCACCTTGCCTTAGTTGATGCCTTCGCTAAATAAGTATTACCCTAATTAGGAATTGTAGAACTGCAAATTATCATGGGTAAAATGTGCTACACATATCAAATTATTCTGAATGAAGGGAAAAAGAAATCTTAAAGTAAAAAATAAAAGAGAAAAATCATAAATCGCTCAATATTAAGCAACATAGTTGTTTTCCAAGGCTATATTGCCTATCAGTCTTTAGTCCAGATACCAACAACAACCCCTGCCAATAATATTGTTGCAAGTGACCGAAGCATTGCACTAAGTTGATTTGCATGATTACTAATTGGTTGCAGACCTAACAAAGCATCTAGTGGGAATCATCATCTCAACATGAAAGGTCCAAACTAAGAAAACTAAGCAAATTGCAAGAGACATTGAGCTCATCCCAATTGCTAACCTTGAAACAAACACTACCATGCTACTTTTTCCAAGAGTGTAATGACCTTTTCATTTTTAAGAATAGTCAAAATGGCAATCAGATAGGGATTTTCAATTAATAGGGGAGTTGTATCAAGATGATTATTAATTCACTTCTCATGCTTAAGAAGGTGAAACTAGACATGTTTAAACATAGAGGACATGGATTATCAACAGATAAAAATAGCACCTTTTGGATTCTAGGGAGTTCAAAAGAGTGATTATGGATACAATCCTAAGAGGATGGATGATAGTTGTGAAGTTACTCCATTAGAAGAGAGCCATAGTAATGGTCACCTCTAGAAGAAGGCAAGTTGAAATTAAATTTTGACAAGTACAACCTAGATACCCAAGACCATTAGAAATTGGCAGTACTTTCAAATATCACACATGCATAACTCTATGAAGCCATAGTGAACCAACTAAAAGAATAAATTTCACATTAAAAAGGAAAAGTTAATGAAGAAATGCAAAAGGAAAAAATGCAATAAATAGTGAGAGAATTAATGCACCAAAGATAGATATCAATAGGAGGACACTCATGCCCCCAATTCTTTTAGTCTTTTGAAGATCTCACAGAATTGGAGACACCAAACAAAGATTATTTGAAGTTGTCACAACAACATCTCTGCTTGGATTGTTCAATTGTTTGGAAGCTAAGACACATTATGGAGTGATTGCCTCTGCTCAGTGTTTTATTAGTGTTGGCATCAGTGCTGATAAGTGTTTTATTAGTCACAACAATCTGATTTGGTGCAGAACTTTGTAATTAGCAAATCTCTTACTTGTTAGTCATTTTGTTGAATCTAAACCATCTAATCAAATCAATAAAGCATGAATTTATAAAAAGGAAGACACTAGAAGCTTCTCTGTTGCTACTACATTTGAAGAGATGAGAGATCCATCCTATGGACGCCAAAAGATTGCGGAAGAAGGGGCGAATTTCAAAAATTTTTCTCTCCCTTCAACTAAGAATCGTATTCCCCATTTAGAAAATCATATTTTCAAGGATCAATTTTGAACAATAAACTGAACCAGATCTGAACCAAAAAGGAGTGGGAAGGATTATACCTGATACGGAGAAGTAATATCTCCCAACGAAGGTGTTCACACCCAAGGAAGGATCCAAAGACTGCTCCCACTGAAGATGGCGCAGCGCAGGTGGAGCAGAATCAGCAGTGTTCTTCTCCAAGAACTCTGTCCTTCGCAAGGATCAGCAAGATGGTACGTGAGCACAGCTTCCTTTCAATCCTTTCTCAAAGAACTGATGTCAAGATCCAATCTTGACTTCTCCCCACAACTGGAGATCGAACTGGCAAACAGGGCAGCAAGAACTGGGAGGCAGCAAGAGAGTATTTGCAGGGAGCAGAATTCTCTCTTCTTTTTCAGCACTAAAGAAAACCTGATGATTTGTGTATATCCACTAAAGGCTGCCACCCCCTTATTCTTTTATAATCTTAAAGGGATCAGCTCCTAATCAGATTAGGAGTTGCTAATCCAAATCACATTTGGGTTAGAAGTCCCTTTAAGTGATAAGGGATAATCCTTATCTTATCTGGAGATCAGATCAGCCATCTCCTAATCTAATTAGGAGGTTTCCAGATCTAAATCCTATTTAGATCTTGGACTCTCTAAGTGGATAGGATTTAAGCCCAATCCTATTAGCTGATCCACTTCAGAATTCGCCCCTTTAATAACTAAATAAACAGCTCAGTTCGAATTGGGCTTTAGGCCCATTAAGCTTATGTGCTCACGTAACCCTCTTAACTGTTGCCCAGTTGGGCTTCCTTGTATGGCGTGGGACCCAAGCATTGATCTACACATCAGCCACATGGGTTCGGCCTAGCCTTTGTTACAAGGCCTGGCCGAATACACTGTTAAAGACAGTGCACCCCTTGAAACCCATCAAATGGGCTCTACGGGCCCAACACTTACCCTAAGAGGTCCCCGGGCCAAGCCACCTTGTAACACCCAGGGACTGTGGGCAGATGCAAGATTAGCCCATCAGGTATTATCCTCAATGGTCTTACACTTAACCTCTCAGCCCATAATGATCATACACTGCCCGACAAGAGAGGACCTCGGCTGCAAGGAACAGTGTTGCACTCTCCACTTATATGAATCCCGGGAATTAAAACCTTCTTACAAACATTTTAGAAACCATAATATATATACTTTTATATCTTATTTAAAATATATTTTGCAAAACAAATCTCAACGGTTGAAATCGGCTGCCGGCAGTCTTGGTTTCCATCAGTGATAGTGCATCCCCGATCATTACCTTTGTCCGACAAAGGGGCTGATCCTGTCACTATGATCACCCACTCAGATGAATTCTCGGACTGTCCCAACATACCCAGGTTTTGACCCCCGCTAAGGATCTCACTGATTGGTACATCAAAGATAGCCCAATCCGACACCTAGTGCAGTATCATAATCAAGTCTAGGGGTCGGGTGTAACTTTCCAGTTTTGCCCATCAATCTCCAAGGTCCAGGGCAATACTGGAAATCTGGTCCAGTTCAAAGATTCAATTAATCCTACACTGTATGTGCCAAGGGTCTCACCCTGGCAGCTGAAACAGGCCACCCCAACCAACTTGGTGGCACCACAGTGTCAGCCTTGTCAGGATAGGTCTCCCCAGACCGACCCACTGGCTGTGAACATTCTAAACTAACACGAGTCTCATTAAGTGTCCAGTTTAAGGGTATTACACAGAAACATACCTAGGGAACATGAATCAAATATGTATCTTTATTCATTTACAATAAACTCATAAAGTACATCATTTTGATTGAAGCTAAGGGCATACAAAACTGTCTAACAGCTCCCACTTGCACTTAGGTCCAATCAGGTACTAGCCGGAGTCCCATGCTTTCCACGTGTTTCTCAAACACTTTCTGTGATAGTGGCTTTGTCAATGGGTCTGCTACATTTTCCGCTGACGCTACCTTCTGAATCAGGACGTCCCCTCTACCAACAATCTCCCACAATACGTGGTACTTCCTCTCGATGTGCTTCGACTTCGAGTGGGCTCATGGCTCCTTAGCCTGAGCAATGGCTCCATTGTTGTCACACAACAATGGGATGGGTGATGTGTTGGACGGAACAACTCCCAACTCGTGAACGAACTTCTTCATCCACACAGCTTCTTTGGCAGCCTCACTTGTGGCAATGTACTCGGCCTCGGTCGTGGAGTCTGCAGTGGACCCCTGTTTGCTGCTTTTCCAGCAAACAGCACACGATCCTATCGTGAAAACACATCTAGATGTAGACTTTCTTTCATCTGGGTCTGACTGGAAATCGGCATCTGTATACCCTTGGATCTGTAATGAGCTACTGTCGAATACAAGACAAAACTCTTTTGTCCTTCGAAGGTACTTAAGTATGTTTTTCACAGCAGTCCAATGCTCCTGCCCTGGGTTGGCCTGAAATCTGCTTACTACACTCACTGCCTGAGCTATGTCAGGACGAGTGCACAGCATGGCATACATGATGCTCCCTACGGCTAAGGCATAAGGAACGTCTTTCATGCCATCAATCTCCTCAGATGTCTTGGGAGACATCTTCATGGAGAGAGTGACTCCGTGCCTGAAAGGAACATTTCCTTTCTTGGAGTTTTCCATGTTGTATCTCTTGACTATTTTATCAATGTAAGCAGATTGGGATAATCCTATTATCCGCTTCGATCTATCTCTATAGAGTCGAAGACCCAGTATATAGGAGGCTTCTCCAAGATCTTTCATGGAGAATTGCTGTGAAAGCCATACTTTCACCGCAGTTAACATTCCTACATCATTCCCAATGAGTAGAATGTCATCTACATACAGAACCAAGAAGGTAACCTTATCCCCACTGTACTTCCTGTAGACACAGGGTTCATCCAGATTCTGCTCGAAGTCAAACGATTTGACAGTAGAGTTAAAACGGATGTTCCAACTTCTAGAAGCTTGCTTAAGTCCATAAATGGATCTGTTAAGTTTACATACCATGTTTTCCTGACCTGCAGCAATGAAGCCTTGCGGCTGCTGCATATAGATATCTTCAGTAAGATCTCCATTCAGGAATGCAGTTTTGACATCCATCTGCCAAATCTCATAATCATGGTATGCTGCTATAGCTAGCAGGATCCTAATGGATTTAAGCATGGCCACAGGCGAAAAGGTTTCCTCATAATCGATGCCCTCTTTCTGAGTGTACCCTTTCGCCACCAGACGAGCCTTGAAGGTCTCAACCTTACCATCGGGGCCCTTCTTCCTCTTGTAAATCCATTTGCAACCGATTGCCTTTACCTCGGAGGGCAGATCTATTAGAGTCCAGACTCCATTGAGTCCATCTCTGCCCTCATGGCCTTCACCCACTTCTGGGATTCTATGTCCAACATAGCTTCCGCGTAAGTCACGGGATCCTCCTCACTAGTCAAGGTTTCCACCAGGTAACTATCCTGGTCATAACCATAACGGACTGGTGGCCTGGATACCCAAGTGGATCTTCTAGGTTGGTCACTACCTGGAACTTGTGGGACATCTCCCACTGCTCCTGAGCTCTCCTCATCAAGAACAACTTCCTGACGATGGGTGTCCAGGATATAGTCGGTTTCCAAGAATTGTGCATTTCGACTGCAGAACACTTTCTGCTCACTTGGGTCATAGAAAAGGTAACCTATAGAGCCTTTTGGGTAGCCTACAAATAGGCAACGGCTGGTCTTAGATTCCAACTTGTCTGCACTCATTTTTTTAATGTGTGCTGGACAACCCCAAATCTTCAAGTGTCTGACGCTTGGTTTCTTTCCGGTCCAAAGTTCATATGGAGTATTCGAAACCGATTTGGTTGGAACCCGATTCAGCACGTATATCGCAGTCTCTAATGCGTAACCCCAAAAGGATGTGGGTAACTCTGAGTGTATGAGAAGCGACCGGACCATATCTAATAAGGTCCTATTCCTCCTCTCTGAAACACCGTTAAGTTGTGGTGTAGCAGGATGAGCTAATTGTGATACTATCCCATTTTGCCTTAAGTAGTCCCTGAATTCGTCAAAGAGATACTCGCCACCTTGATCTGATCGAAGGGCTTTAATTTCTCTCCCTAACTGTTTCTCGACCTCTTGTCTAAACTCCTTGAACTTTTCAAAGGATTCAGACTTGTGTCTCATTAGGTACACGTAACCATATCGTGAAAAATCATCTGTGAAGGTGATGAAATACACGTGTTGATTTCGTGTCCTAACACTCAGGGGACCACATACATCAGTATGTATTAGGTCAAGTGTGCCCGTACATCTTTCAGGCTTACCGTTAAATGGTCGTTTCGTCATCTTGCCTTGTAGGCAAGGCTCACAAGTGGGAAGATCTTCTACAGTTAGAAAATCTAAAGGACCATCCTTTACCAATCTTGTGATTCAGTCAACACCGATGTGGCCAAGTCGGTAATGCCACAGACACGTGGGATTAACTGTATCACGGGCTCTCTTCTTGGGATTTTCAGCCGATGTAGTTTCGGTTATATTAGTTTCTAGAGAAGGATGTAGAACATAGAGACCGTTCTCTAGTTCCCCGTATGCGATGAATCTGTTGTTTCTTTTAATAGTAATCGTATTACTAAAGAAGACAGAATAACCATCTGCACACAGTTTTGAGACAGAAATCAAATTTCTTCTTAAATTTTGTACATAAAGACAATCTTTCAGTACAATTATTCCTTCTCTAAAATATAATTCCACGGTTCCTATGGCCGCGGCTGCAACAATTGCAGTAGTCCCCAAGTAGAGTATGACTTCTCCTTCACTCAGCCTTCTGCTTACCTTGAACCCCTGTAGTGAGTTACACGCATGAGTTGAAGTCCCGGAGTCAAGACACCAGGACGCAGAAGCTACCAACAAATTGGTTTCTATAACACAAGTTTCGAAGTTACCTTTCTTGGATTCCAGGTAGGCAGGACAATTCCTTTTCTAGTGGCCGGTCTTCTTGCAAAAATGACAGGCATCTAATGCCTTGTCCTTCCTCTGTTTCTTGGGTTTGGCAGCCTTTTTCTGGGGCTTTCTTTTTGCCTTCCTTTTCTTGCCCGATTTGCCAGTTTCAACAAGCATGGCAATGGGCTCATCCTTTTTAATCAATTCTTCGGCCCTCTGCAACATATTGCTGAGTTCCTGCAAGCTGACATTCAGCTTGTTCATGTTGTAGTTCATGATGAATGGATTAAAGGATGGAGGCAGAGAGTTGAGAATAGCATCGATTTGAGTTACCAGATCCAGCCCGGATCCAAGAGCCTCTAGTTCGTTGATATAGCCCATCATCTGGAGACAATGGTCGTGAACTTGTTGGCCCTTGGACATCGGGGCGGTCATGAACTGTTTCAAGACCTTCTGCCGAGTAGAACGATTCTGCTCTTCGTACATTGTCCTAAGACTGTCCAATACGTCTTTAGCAAGTTCGATCTGATCGAACTGCCTCTGAATTGGATTGTCCAAGGAGGCAATGATATAGCAGCGGGCAAGGGAGTTTTTCTCCTCCTATTCTTGGTATTCTCTTCTTCAGGCCTCAGAAGCCCTATCTCCCAGACGATCCGGGGCAGGATTCTTTGCTACCTTGTCCAATTTCTCAGAGGTTAAGACCAACATAAGGTTCCTGTACCAGTCAGCATAGTTTGGGCCTTTCAACTTGTTGTCATCAAGTAGCTTTGCAAATGATCCATTTGCCATTTTCTAATAAAAGAGCAAACATCAGTCCACAACCTAGTGATTCATGTTCATTTCATAGATATGGATTTTAATCTACGATCCATTTCCATTTATTCATCTCTGAGATTTCCCTCCTTTCTCAGTGACAGAGACTACGGGTTGTCTCTGGAAATGCAGGAAATCACATAGGGTGCATGAAGCCAACTGTTTCAGCTGCACACCACCTTTCTGTGAAGGATCATATCCACTCATCATATGAGTTTTCCCTTTGGCCTCTGTCAGATAAGGTTCAGAGCCGTTTTCAGGTAAACCTTTCTGTCCAGTGAGTGCTTACCCATCATATTCGTGAACGCCAAGGCACCGTGAGAGAGTTCCCATTTTCTGGTGAAGCCCCTCCCACATCGGTCTATGACGCCCCTATCATCTTATGAAACACTTAGACAAGCCCAACAGCAAATGGATAGCCCATTTTCTAGTGCGTTTCCTCATTACTGAAGGACCTATCCTCGTGCTAATGATGGAAGACCTTTAGAGAGTTCATCATATGAATCTCCCTATCACATGCACTCATATTATCTGGAGGGAACAGATAATTACGCCCTAGTTTTATCTTTAGGTCAAACCAAAGTGACTCCCATTGACTTTCATAAAGCCAGATTTTGGTGGGCCTAAATCGGCTAGGGTTCCGCACGAGACCTCATGATGAGGTGTGGGGCCCACCACTGAGGGAGGTCATCCAATGACCAAAAGGGACACCATGGCAATGATGTGCATTCAGCCATGGTGTGCGAAAGAGCCACTATCGATTGAGCATGGGCCAAGTACTTATGGCCCATGTATGTAGCACATCACACATCCATACATCACATGTAGGGATAAATTGATCCAATCAATTAATTATCTGTAAAGCCCATTTGAAGCCCATTTTAAATCCATAATATTAACCATTAATATTATCTAGGTATATGGGCCGAATGGTTCAACCCATATAGCTTTAAGGGTTAAGTGGGCTTTTAGCAGTTTTAACTGTTTAAAACTGGGCCTTTACAGGTTGGGCCGAATTAACCATTTAATTAAATATCAATCCTTAGGCCCATTAGTGGGAAAATTAGGGCTGACTTTTAGCCTTGATTAAACCCTAGATTCGGTCCAAACAGTTTGAACCAATCTTGGTTCGAATGGGTCTAGGGTTTGATCTTTAATTAAATCTTTAATTCAAGAAAATAATCTGAAATTAATTACTGATAAAAGAAAAACAAGAATCAGTCAAACAGGGCTGTTCGCACAATCCATCCTGCAAAACAGAGGTTAGATCACAGAATGCAGTTTCACAAACTACAAATCACAGATAGCGATTCTCCCATCTGCGAAATCTTCTTCTCTGCGAAATCTCTCTTTCTGCGCCGCCATCTTCGATCCAAAAATAAAATAAATAGAAATCCTATTTCTATTAATAATTACATCAGATCGAATACCTATACATTGAGTCTAGAAAATAAAAAAAATTATTTACAGACCAAATGTAATAAATAAATCAAAAAACTGCAAATCTTCAAGGTTCCCTGCGCAAACCAAGATTTCGATCTCCTCTTGTACAAACAACCCATAAATCAAGAAAATCATAAAGAACAATTCTAAATAATAATCAGATTTATATAAAATTAATTTCAGATTATTCGCCCATTAATTTTGGGAACAAATTTCCCAAAACCCATATCTGCGCAAATCGGGTAGAACACCTTCTGCCCATTTGCACAGGTTCAGATCTGAAACAAGATGGTTCAAGATTTGAACCTGGCTCTGATACCACTGAAGAGATGAGAGATCCATCCTATGGACGCCCAAAGATTGCGGAATAAGGGGCGAATTTCATAAATTTTTCTCTCCCTTCAACTAAGAATCGTATTCCCCATTTAGAAAATCATATTTTCAATGATCAATTTTGAACCATAAACTGAACCAGATCTGAACCAAAAAGGAGTGGGAAGGATTATACCTGATACGGAGAAGTAATATCTCCCAACGAAGGTGTTCACACCCAAGGAAGGATCCAAAGACTGCTCCCACTGAAGATGGCGCAGCAGGTGGAGCAGAATCAGCAGTGTTCTTCTCCAAGAACTCTGTCCTTCGCAAGGATCAGCAAGATGGTATGTGAGCACAGTTTCCTTTCAATCCTTTCTCAAAGAACTGATGTCAAGATCCAATCTTGACTTCTCCCCACAATTGGAGATCGAACTGGCAAACAGGGCAGCAAGAACTGGGAGGCGGCAAGAAAGTATTTGTAGGGAGCAGAATTCTCTCTTCTTTTTCAGCACTAAAGAAAACCTGATGATCTGTGTATATCCCACTAAAGGCTGCCGCCCCCTTCTTCTTTTATAATCTTAAAGGGATCAGCTCCTAATCAGATTAGGAGTTGCTAATCCAAATCACATTTGGGTTAGAAGTCCCTTTAAGTGATAAGGGATAATCCTTATCTTATCTGGAGATCAGATCAGCCATCTCCTAATCTAATTAGGAGGTTTCCAGATCTAAATCTTGGACTCTCTAAGTGGATAGGGTTTAAGCCCAATCCTATTAGTTGATCCACTTCAGAATTCGCCCCTTTATTAACTAAATAAACAGCTCAGTTCGAATTAGGCTTTAGCCCATTAAGCTTATGTGCTCACTTAACCCTCTTAACTGTTGCCCAATTGGGCTTCCTTGTATGGTGTGGGACCCAAGCATTGATCTACACATCAGCCACATGGGTTCGGCCCAGCCTTTGTTACAAGGCCTAGCCGAATACACTGTTAAAGACAGTGCACCCCTTGAAACCCATCAAATGGGCTCTACGGGCCCAACACTTACCCTAAGAGGTCCCTGGGCCAAGCCACCTTGTAACACCCAGGGACTGTGGGAAGATGCAAGATTAGCCCATCAGGTATTATCCTCAATGGTCTTACACTTAACCTCTTAGCCCATAATGATCATACACTACCCGACAAGAGAGGACCTCTCCCTCGGCTGCAAGGAACAGTGTTGCACTCTCCACTTATATGGATCCCGGGAATTAAAACCTTCTTGCAAACATTTTAGAAACCATAATATATATACTTTTATATCTTATATAAAATATATTTTGCAAAACAAATCTCAACGGTTGAAATCGGCTGCCGGCAGTCTTGGTTTCCATCAGTGAGAGTGCATCCCCGATCATTACCTTTGTCCGACAAAGGGGCTGATCCTGTCACTATGATCACCCACTCAGATGAATTCTCGGACTGTCCCAACATACCCAAGTTTTGACCCCCGCTAAGGATCTCATTGATTGGTACATCAAAGATAGCCCAATCCGACACCTAGTGCAGTATCATAATCGAGTCTAGGGGTCGGGTGTAACTTTCCGGTTTTGCTCATCAATCTCCAAGGTCCAGGGCAATACTAGAAATCTGGTCCAGTTCAAAGATTCAATTAATCCTACACTGTATGTGCCAAGGGTCTCACCCTGGCAGTTGAGATAGGCCACCCCAACCGACTTGGTGGCACCACAGTGTCAGCCTTGTCAGGATAGGTCTCCCCAGACCGACCCACTGGCTGTGAACATTCTAAACTAACACGAGTCTCATTAAGTGTCCAGTTTAAGGGTATTACATAGAAACATACCAAGGGAACATGAATCAAATATGTATCTTTATTCATTTACAAGAAACTCATAAAGTACATCATTCTGATTGAAGCTAAGGACATACAAAACTGTCTAACAACATTGTCATTGTTAGCTGCCATGTTTGCTTCTATTTCACTTATACAGCAAGCTGTACGTGGCAGAAAATGACCAAAATGGTCATGACTTTCTAGATAAGAATATAAAACATCAAATAATAAAAGGTAATAACAGATATAACAGTAATAATAAAGTAGTCTTCACTACTTCTCATCCATTAATATCTTTCGATGCCAATCTAATTTTCATTGATTGTGTGGGCCCATGGACAATAAGGCAATTACATCCTCTTGATCCTCAACTGATGACCAGACACCTATAGACCTTACACACCTTAACTAATACAGCAAAGCTGATCAAGAGAAGAAAAGCCAACAATAAATAAGAATCCAACAGATGGGAAAGACCATGATACACAAAGCCAAACTAATCATAAAAAAACTGATAAATGGATAATAAACAACTTACAAACAGATAGTTAAGACCAATGAACAGATTGGAATAGACTAGCATGCACGAACCACATCATGGATCAATACCCTTGATCTGAACTTGAATGCATGTTTTAGCCTTAAATACTGAGATTTATGCAATTCCCTAAAATTAATAAAAATAAATAACCCACGACACTCCAATATCAATAAATCTTATAAACATTAAAATAAATAAAAAATAAATACACAACCTTGAGGGAGATTTCTGCAATTCTCTAAAATTACTTTCCACATGGATTAGAATATTCTTTAGATAAAAACTGATTCTTTTTTTTATATGCATAGCTCTACACCTTTCTCATTTTGGTTCACACTTTTTCTTGAAATAATGAAATCTCATGAGGGCAAGCCTCACACCTCAATGCATATGCCTCATACATCAAAAGTCCTACTTCTTTGCCTTATATCTTCAAATTTTAAGAAGATCACATAAAACCACAACCCAATGAGTCCTGCCAAAGAAGATTCCAGATAACACATAATGCCTTTTTCTTTCTTAATATAAAAAGATAACAAAGCTAATAGCCAATACCAGGTCTAGGGTTCTTATTAAAATCATTTTTCAGATCATGGTCCAGAAGAAACAGTCTTACACAACGGTATGGATAAACACAATGTGAGCTGATTTTGTATTGGTTAATCACATAAGAAACCTGCATGAGGTAGGGTAGATAAGGCAACTACATGGACACTAATTGGTCTAACTTCATCATTTTCTTCCTGATTTTGTACTGTTCATTTTCCATACATCCTTTTCCAATTCTCTGATCAATTAAGCACCCAAAAACACTAATAAAACCAATTTCCAAAAAATTGCTAGCCATGCAAACATGTGATATAGAAATTGATTGGATCATGTAGGGCTTTAGTGAATGAAGTTGTACTCCACTTTCACAACTTAGCAACAAACAGATCTAGTGATGAAAGAAATGGGCACAAGGAAGAAAAGAATGATTAATCCCGCCTCATGTTGGGAAAAATAACAGAAATTCTAATTTGAAAACAAAGCCACTTCGAATTCAATTTTCTTCATACAAAAAACAACATCAGAGGTCCAAATATATAGACTTACAGCTGAACTAACCTTAGTTAAAAATAAGCAACTAAATTAGAAAGTGGAAAAACATGGTTCACTAACTCAAAATAGTTCCTAACAACTAGGAAGTAACTCACCCACTAAGTCCACTAAGTTTGAAACACTATTCAACATAATGCCTAACAATTAGGAAGTAAATCACCCACTAAGTCCACTTAGTTTGAAGCACTATTATAGTGCCTAAAATTTAGGAAGTAAATCACCCACTAAGTCCACTTAGTTTGAAGCACTATCAACACTCCCCCTTGCTTAAAAAATTGTTACTCCCATTTGCAGTCTGAAGTACTCGTTGATGGAGGACAATTTGACCCGACCTATGAAACGGTGACACGTGGACACTGATTCAGTATGTGCAACTGCTCAACATTGTAGCCCAGTGGGACCAAGTGACGGGCCCCTAAAGCAGCTCGCTACATTGTAGCGAGCAAAAGGAGTTCGCCACAACGCGAGCTTCGGGTTCCCCGAACTACCTTAAAAGGGATACTCCGAGGAAACTTTAGCTCGCGAGCTAGGGGGACTAGCTCGCCTGAGCTTCCAAGCAGACAAGTCATCCCCAGGACCAATTCTATTAAGGATAATCCTTAAGTATTCCGAGCTTGCCACAAAGTAGCTCGGAAATAAGCCGCATGAGCACTCCTCAGGAAGCTTCTTTCTGATAGGTCGTACCGACCAGATTGCGCCACGTCCCTTATTGACGGCGCAGTCCCTGTCCTTTCGACAGTCTGCGTCCACGTCTCTTAGCAGGTGGAGGCGTGCCTGCCACTTTGGAGACGTGTCACTCACCCGGGCGAGAAGTACATCACAACGGCCACCTGCGCAATCCTGGCAGGTAACGGCTGTGGAAGGAGCCCAGTGGCGGTTATGCCCGACCTGACACGAACACCCCTATAAAAGCCCTCACGGCAGGGGAGGAATGGGTTTTTTCTAGAACTTCTAATCTTCTGAACATAGTGGTAACGCGCTATCTACACTCTTAGCCTTTCACCTTTTCCTTGCTTCTACCAAGTACTGACTTAAGCATCGGAGTGTCCCCGCCGGACAAACCCCCAAGGGATTCTTCTTACTCTTCCCCATCTCAGGTGTCTTCCAGGAGCCGCACGAGTGCCAGGTAGGAGTGACCGGATTGCGCTACATCACTCGTGTTTGGCACGTGGCAGTGACTTGGTAAGAACATCAGCTACTTGCTCATTGGTCCCACAATGCTTCATTGCTATTGTTCCTTCAGCAACCAGATTTCGGATGAAATGATAGCGAATGTCAATGTGCTTTGTTCTGCTGTGGAAAGTTGGATTTTTCGCCATAGCAATGGTTGCCTTGTTGTCACAAAACACTTGAGTTGCACCTTCTTGAACTTGGAAAAAATCAGCTAACAATCTTCTTAGCCAAACTGCTTGACAAACTGATGTTGTTGCAGCGACATATTCCGCTTCTGATGATGACAAGGTCACGATCTCTTAGTTCTTTGAACTCCATGAAATAGCACTCGAGCCAAGGGAGAAAACATAGCCGGAGGTGCTTTTTCTATCACCCAAGCAACCTTCCCAGTCACTGTTAGTAAAACCCAAAAGTTTGAAATCTAATACTTTTGAGTACCAAATTCCAAAATCAATAGTTCCAGCAACATAATGAAGGATCCCCTTTGCTGCCCCGAGGTGATGCATTGTTGGGGTATGCATAAACCTAGAGAAAACGCTGATAGGGATTGCTATATCAGGCCTTGTGTGAGACAAGTAGTTCAAACCGCCAACCATACTTCTGAAATACTTCGCACTCGCCATTCTAGTGCCATCATTAGCTATGAGTGTCTCATTCACATTCGTGGGAGTTGGAGTTGCTTTGCAGTTTAACATATTGAACCTTTTCAACAAATCATTAGCATATTTTCTTTGGGAAATAAAAATCCCATCTACACTTTGGTTGACCTCCAAACCAAGAAAATAATGCAATAAACCCAAATCTGACATCTCGAATTTTTTCATCATGCAAGACTTAAATTCCTCAACAAGAGACTCACAAGATCCCATATAAATTATGTCATCAACATAAAGACACACCACCAAAAAATTAGAGTTACCTTGCTTCTTCACATAAAGTGTTGGCTCATTTTTACTCCTTTCAAATCCATTCTCCTGAAAGTAGGAGTCTATTTTGCTATACCATGCTCACGAGACTTGCTTTAGACCATATAAAGCCTTCTTTAACCTGTAAACTTTGCTGTCATCATCACTAACAAAACCTTCAGGTTGAGAAACATACACCTCTTCATCAAGTTCTCCATTCAAAAAGGCGGATTTAACATCAAATTGGTACACAACCAAATTTAATTATGCAGCCAAGGCTATAAAGGTTCTCACCGTTTCAAAGCGAGCAACCGGAGAAAAGGTTTCTTCGAAGTCAACACCTTACTGCTGAGAGTACCCTTTTGCCACCAACCGAGCTTTGTATTTCTGTATAGTACCATTAGCATGATACTTTGTTCTGTACACCTACTTGAGCCCAATAACATTCTTGCCTTCCGGTAGATTGATCAACTCCCAAGATTTATTTCTTTCAATAGTCGACATCTCTTCTTTCATTGCGTCCTACCAAACTTGACTTTCTGCAGCTTCATCATAACAAGTGGGGTCAGAAACATACAAAGCAAAGCTACAGGAAGCATAAATATCCCTCAATTATCTGAATTTTCTTGGAGGTGTTTCACTAGAGGAAGTTGAAGATGAGGACTGCAAGCTTATTGGAGTAGATGCACTACTATTGCTGGGGGGAGATGAGTAAATGATTGAGCTATTGCTACCAACATATGGACTATCTGGTTCTGGAGGTTCTATCACAGGAGTTATACTGGCATCTTCTGTAACTTGTGGTGTTGTAGGTGTTGCATTGTCGTTCCAGTCCCAAGTTTCTTCTTCATTGAACTTAACATCCCTGCTAATAATTACTTTGCCACCCATAGGGTTATACAACCTATATGCTTTGGATTGAGGGCTATAGCCAACAAAAATGCATTTTTTTATTTTTCATCAAGTTTGTTGCGGGTTGGAGAAGTAACCAAGGCATAGGCTATACAACCAAAAATTTTTAAGTGGTTTACCCGTGGCTTCTTGCCCTTCCAAGTTTCATATGGGGTCTGGTTCATGACAGCTTTTGCAGGAGAGATATTGAGAAGATAAACTGTTGTTGCCACTGCTTCTACCCATAACTGATTTGGAACACCACTTGCTTTCATCATGCTTCTTTCCATTTCAACCACCGTTCGATTCTTCCGCTCAGCCACACCATTTTGCTCCGGTGAGTACGGTGTTGTCAACTCCCTATGAATGTCATTTTCCTCACAAAAAACATTAAATTCATTAGAGGTAAATTCACCACTCCTATCAAAGCGGATCGCCTTTATACAATGCCCACTTTGCTTCTCCACTAATGCTTTGAATTTCTTAAAAATTTCAAAAGTTTCTGATTTGAATTTCAAGAAATACACCCAACTCATGCGGCTATAATCATCAGTAAATAACAAAAAATATTTGCTTCCACCAAATGATTCAATACTCATTGGTCCACACACATCAGCATGTACCAATTCAAGACAATCAGAAGCCCTCCATGACTTGTCTACAGGAAATGAATTTCTACTTTGTCTACACAAAAATCAAGACCATCAATTTTTGGTAACCCGACAACCATATTTTTTTGAGCCAACAGTTTCAGCCCTTTCACATTTAAATGCCCATAACACAAATGCCATATTTTTGCATCACTAGCTCTAGCAATCAAGGCACAATTTCTTACTTCAGGGACTCTTAACGGAAACATTTTATTTTGTGCCATAGGAATGCTAACTATTTTATGTCCTATTTTCTTATCTTGAACAGAACAACAACCATCATCAAACAAAATAGAGTATCCACCATCTATCAATTGCCCAACACTCAACAAATTATGAGCTAAATTAGGAACATATTGCACATTATGAAGAAGTTTTACATTACCTTGTGAGGTTTTGATGGCAATTGTACCTTTCCCTTCAACTTGCATTTTCTTGTTGTCTCCAAGTCGAACTTCACTTTTTTATGACTCGTCAAGTTCTTTAAAAAGAGACTTTGTTCCAAACATATGGTTGGAGCATCCATTGTCCAAAAACCAAACTCCTTTGGAAGCATCATCAATAGGAGAATGAGCCATGAATAGCTTGCTTTCCTCTGCTTGGTGCAACAATCTACTTCTTTGTGACCCAATGTCTTGCAATATTGCCATTGGATGGTGCTTTTGTGTTGGCATTGATCACCAAATTGGCCTCTTCCTCTGCCGCCACCACGACCTCAACCACTTCTGCTTTGTCCCCGGCCTCCAGAATTTTCTGACTTTCCCTTGTAGGAAGACTCCCCCTTAACATGAAAAACCTTCTCCTCAACCTTTTCATAGGATCTGCTCAGTCTAGTTTCATGGGCTAACAGAGAACTCATTAATTCATCAAAAGTATAAGTAGACAAGTCCTTAGACTCTTCAATTGTAGCAACTACATGATCGAATTTTGAGGTTAGGCTCCTCAAAACCTTACTCACAACAGTTCCATTGCTAACACTTTCACCATATGACTTCATATGATTAACAATCCTAGGCACCTTAGATAAAAATACTTGCACAGATTCTTTTTCTTTCATGGCCAATGTTTCAAAATCACTACGAAGAGTCTGTAATTTAACAGTAATTACCTTCTTGTCACCCAAGAATTCTTGCTTCAGAATCTCTCATGCTTGAGTGGAGGTGCTAGCTGCTGCAATTCTTGGAAAAATTTCTTCATCAAGGGCCTATTGAATGAGAAACAAAGCCTTTGCATCCTTCTTACGGGTTTCTCACAACCGTTGATCAGGCTCGGTTGGATTTGTGTCTTCAAATCCCTTCTCCACCAAGTCCCACAACTCTTGAGACTTGAACATGGTCTTCATTTTGAGACTCCAGAAGTGATAATTTTCCCCTTTCAAGATTGGAATTAGGGGCAGAGCTGATGAATTGGCTCCATTGCTTCTCATGGTGGAACTCTCTTTTCTCTTACTTTATCCTTTGCCCAGATAAAGACCCCAACTTGGCTCTGATACCAAAGAAATTGTTGGGAAAAAGAATAGAAGTTGTAATTTGAAAACAAAGTCACTTCGAATTCAATTTTCTTCATACAAAAAACAACATTAGAGGTCCAAATATAAGACTTACAGCTGAACTAACCTTAGCTAAAAATAAGCAATTAAATTAGAAAGTGGAAAAACATGGTTCACTAACTCAAAATAGTGCCTAACAACTAGGAAGTAACTCACCCACTAAGTCCACTAAGTTTGAAACACTATTCAACATAATGCCTAACAATTATGAAGTAAATCACCCACTAAGTCGACTTAGTTTGAAGCACTATTATAGTGCCTAACATTTAGGAAGTAAATCACCCACTAAGTCCACTTAGTTTGAAGCACTATCAACAACTCACAATCTCCAACATTCTCGTTCAGGTTGAAACAATGAGAGATTGAACCATCAATTGTCCTTCCTCCAAAACCCCAAGCAGGGAAGTGCTCATCAGTATCATAAAATTGGATGACCACACCCACCTCAAATATAGCCTGTACATAAGTCAATTGAAAATCATGAAATCCAACAGAATACAATATTATTTTATGAAATAAATAAAGAAAATCAAATAAGAACTTATTTTATGGAAAAACCACATATGAACTTCATTGTAAGCCTAAATTAAAAGCTGGATCTACAGGTCAGAGGTTGTCTATAAAGTAGCAGAAGTTTATGTGTCCAACAATACATGGTTGTGGTCCTACAGAAAAGAAATTATATGTCCACAACATGACTTTACAGACTGATTGTAAATAGTCGTTAGACAAATGCATAGGTCAAATGGTTGTCAGTGGATTCACTTTACTTTTTTAATGATGCTTGATGAAGGCTCAAAAGTCCTTATTGAAATTTTGATATGGTTTAGGAAATTATAGTTGGATTTCCAATGGCCAATTCTGTTTTGCTAATATTGTTTAGTGATCTTTCTTGAAGGGGGTCCACAATATGGAAAATTTGTTGCTTTGAATTGATTTACTATATATTTCTCTAGTGCCTTAAAGGTCATGGTTTCTCAAGGGAGTGCCTATCAAAATCAAGTTTTATGGTTACTTAAGTAGGAGGACACAGATGCTGCAATATGCAATCCTCTAATGGTCAAGTCAATGAAGAAATCATTGGACTTGATGGTGGTTGGTTCATGATGAACCTCACAACTTTGGATTTCTCAAGGAGACGAAATATGATCATTATGATGTAATTGAGCAATGCGAAGGCTATATTTTCATAAGATCATGCCATGGATAGATCCAAAGTGCTCCTTGCCTTCAAAATGAATATCTAAATTATTCACAATTGAATCTAGCACCACTAGCTTGTTCACCAACTACATCTGCATTAGGGGTCCAAGAATCAAGTTTTTTAGGTATAGTTTTACACCAATGGTCAAGCTAAGAAATAGGCAAGGGGCTGGTTAAAGTGGCTACTGGTAAGCAATGGTATAGTACCTATATTTTCAACCAGTAAGCCTCTATCTGAAAGTCAATGCAGTTTTGCATTCAACTACAGAAGTTTATACATTTTCGCATCGGTCATCAGTAAATGTGCACCTATATATTGATTGTTGGCATTGTCAAATATTTCAAGGTGGTTGTGGGATGGATTAGAAATAAGCAAGAAGGGCCATGTGAGTTTAGAAATCACATGAGGGAGGTGCTAAGAGTGAACAATTAATACTCAGTTGTTTAGGAGCTTAGAAAAAGCATATATAATTGTATATTCTCAATTATAAGTTGTTCTCTGCAAAATTTTAATTTTATTTTTTGGTGTTTATAATTTCATTGCTTTGTTCAAACACAAAAACCTGATGAAATCATAGAATAAAATGAAAGTGCACATGTCAGAATCCATGCATCATATAAAGAGCATGTGCTTGTCAAGCCCAACATTAACCTCCAATACATTCAGATTATAATTAATGGATCACAAATTAAGAAAATAGAAAGGCATAACAATATCCCTATTGCAGTACTAAAAATCTTTAGGAAGAATATGACATCACCAATCCGTACTAGAGAATGGGAAATAAGACTAAAGAGAGGAAGAAAGCAATTTATATGGAATTTCACTTCTTGGAACTCTGAAATCAGGCCCAAATCATCGTGATTTAATTTAGCTATTTGAACCAGGTGATGATGGCATTGTAGAAGTTCGTTGCCCAAATCAATGCCCATCAAAATTATTTTATCAAAAATAAATTTCAGCAGAAGAATGCTTACCTGTATAAAGAGTCTATGAGCAAGAAGAGGAGAGCACGAATAACCCTTCCTGTGAATCCTTGCACACCGAGCGAACACGAATAATAGAGTAGAGAACCAACAATCAAGAAAGAGAGAAGTGAAGAGAGAAGGAGAAATAATGGAAGATGGAGAGAGTGAAGAGGAGAACAAGAGAAAGGTGGGAGCAGTAAGGAACACGCGGGCCGCTTTTCTTAAGTGGCCAAAATTTTGAAAATAGCCGCACGATCAAATAACCACGGTTCAAATTTTCTAGATAAAAATAATGGATTTGTTGCAACGGCTAATTTTATAATCGTCTCAACAAATTACATTTAAGCCACGGGCTATGAAACCGTGGCTAGGCTGCATTTGAAAATCGATCATATTGCCACGGATAACATATTCCGTTGCTATATATGGTATTTTAGCTACCGTTTCTTGTCCATTGCCGGAAAGACCGTGGATAAAAACCATTTTTTTTGTAGTGGGGTCAGGGATATTGATTTCGCAGGGCAAGCATGGGGATGGGGATTAATAGGGATCCCTAAAGTTGGGGATGGGGAATGCAGTCCCGGTTTTGCCTCAACCTTGATATATATATTATATTTTTAAAATATATATTATTCATAGTAAATATATTATATATATGATATTTTTTATATTTATATTTATATAAATTAAAATATATTTAAAATATTATTTATATTTTAAAACTTTCCTTTATTTTAAATAAATTTATCTTTTAAGAAAATACTGTTAATTAAAACATCTTGAGAATTCGGGTCCCCAAGGGGAACCTATCTCCATCGAGGATTAAGAATGGAGGACAACTTTTACCCTAGAGAGGATTGGGGTTGGGGAAGGAGATTTATTTTAAAATCAGGGTCGGGGACAAGGAATATGATCCCTACCCATTTCCATTACTGTACACAATAATATTAATAAAATGAAATTTTATATTTTAAAATAAACCTAGAAATGAAACACACAATTTCCATCTAGGTGGTAGGGAAAGTTCAAGTCAAATGGATAATTCCATGATATCATAAATAAATAATAAAAATTTAGAAATATACAAAATACAAAAGAAATTAAACATATTTTTATTTTTTTAGTATGTTTAATTACATCTCATTAAGTTTCATATTTAAGACATAAATAAATCTAATTATCTCTCTCGTTGAATTCAATATTTATGTTACTTTTGTTTCTAATAATTAAATTTCACTAATAAATCTCGATACAATAATACTAATAGAATTAAATTTTATATTTTTAAAATAACCTATAAGTGAAACCATATTTTCCATGTAGGTGGTGAATAAATAGTTCAACCATTTTGGTTAAATAAATAATTCCATGATGTCATAAATAAATAAAGTCAAGCATGATAAAATAGACATAATTTTATTAATGATGGACTTGTGTACAATTTAAAATCGATATGAAATTAAACCATTTTCCTATCTAGGGGGTGGGATAGTGGTTCAACCATTAGGTCAAATGGGTCAACCCATGATGTATAATTAAAAATAAAATAAAATTTTTAAAATAGAATAATAAAAAATGTTATGGAATAATTTTGGGTGCATCTATAATATTATATATTAATTATATAAAACAAAAATAAGTATGATAAATAATAGTTATTTTGATAAATGATATAAATGAAATACAAAATTTATAACTAAGTAATAAATATTAATATATATATATATATATTCAAACAAAAATATAAGCTTTGTATAAAGCATTTTGATACATTTATTATGTTATATATTCATCACATTAAACAAAAATAAATGTGCAAATAAGAATTAATTTTATTAATGATGGAAATGGAATACATGATTTAAATTAAGTTAAAAAGCTAAATGGTTTTTCCCATTGAGATGGTGGATTAGTATTCCAATTGCCTCATGTTAAATGGATCAATATATGATGTTATAATTAAATAATAAAATACATAACTTCTAGAAAGTGTAGAAATTTGTAGAGAAATTTAGGCACATTTTATAATATTATATTCATTATATAAAGAATAAGTGTGATAAATGAGAATTATTTTCATTACTAATAGAAATGCTATAAAAATTAGGAAGAAAATAAAGAGCAATAATGTCTAACACATGACCTGGCTAACCATGTTAAATGGTTCAATGGTTTAATTGGCAAATGGTTTGGTGGTAAATGGATATAAAATCGTGATAGATGGATCAATCTAATCAATTGATTTTGCCACAATTATTTAAAAATATAAATATAGAAATTCTTCATAAATTTTACAGAAAAATTTGAAAATGCTATTATTATTATATATTCTTTATATTAAACAAAAATATGTTTAAAAAATGATAACTATTGTTAGTAAAGATGGAATTGATGAAAAAAGTATAAAAAAAAAACAAATTATGGTCTTAACCATGGTCCATTGACCTGGGCAAATAGGTTAGTGATTCAACCAATAAGGTTATTTGGTTATTGACCAATTTAATGTTTTTTATTTTGCAAAAAAAGTGGTTCAAGTTAAAACATACTCAAAAAGTGACAAACTAATAAATTCAATTATTTGGTTCAACCACAAGTTGAAAACATTAATAGAAATCATAAGAAAATTTGAAATTAGGTCTTTGGGCTGAAAGACAACATATCCACCAATACACCATGCTTTGATCACTTTTCTTTGTTACATGAATTCTAATAAAAAAGTAAAATATTATTATTGTCATTATCATTTGAAACTTACATTTTCTAATTCACACAAAAACTGGAAAGGACATAACCTACCTTGCCCCAAACCCAAGATACAAAATCTCTCCCCAAGAAACTTAGCCCATCCCAAAACAAATAAAAACTATGTAATGGTTTTATCAATTGACAAATTTGACATGAATTACAAGTTTTTCTATATCTAAATTCAATTAGGCAAATAGAACCAATCTTCTACCATAGCAATGGTTTTATCATGAAAAAATGTCGCCCACTAAATCCTAACTTCACTATCACATGCTTCATTTCATGGCCAAAGGCCCAAAACAAGTAAATATTTAGTGTTACTGTAGATTTTATCGAAGTCGTCATCTCCAACATAGTCTCATTTGAATGATCAAATGCATTTACTTCAACTGAAATTGCTATTAAAAGATGGGAACTTAGAACATCAACAACAACCTTGTTATTAATTCTAGCTATGTGCTTTAAAAAAAAAATGAGAATTCCTGAGTGATGTGAATCCGGTAGGGGCCATACTAATTTTACATTTGGTGGTACCCTTTGTAAGGTGAAGAAAGGGCTATAGGTAATCAGGGAACAATGGGGATGAAAAAGCAACTAGATAGCATTTTATCCACCAAAGAATGAGAAAAATATTAGAAAGAAATAAAACCTCTTGTGGTTAGGGTAAATAATTAGATGGGTCACTTTAAAGAAGAATAAATAGGTGAGAGAGGAAAAAAATGAGAAAATTTTAACTTTATTTCTTAATGTAATCTGTACATGTGTGTGTGTCTAATGCCAAAATAGATAAATCATCCATTGCACAACATACAAAAAATGGGGAACGAAGGAACATGCAAAAGAAGACAAAATAGAACCTTTTTTCTAGCCAATAGATGCACCACACTATTCTTGGATCTCTCCTTTAATCTATATCTATATATTAAAATGCAATGTGCCAAGCTCACACTTTCTTGCTCTATTGTTTATTTTCAAAGACACTTATCTTTTTTTTTTTTTTCTTCTCAAAGGCATATATCTTTCTTTTTGTTTTTTTTTTTAATTTTCTAATTTAAAAATTGAACAAAATAACTGAAGTGACCAATCACCTTTAAGACTTTTAACACTCATCATTAAAACACCATTAACTCTCTCTTTCCCTCTATATCTCTCTCTCCCTCTCTCTCCTCTTTCCCATTAACTCTTTTAATAATCTCTCCTCATTAATAATGCCATTAACTTTCTCCTTTAATAACTATTGCCACGAATTCTCTCACATCTCTATTACTCCATTAAATTGCATAAAATTATATATATTTGGATTAAATTGTAATTATTAGAAATGATCAATTATATTGAAATTGAGATATTAAATGATATATTACTTTGCAAAATAATCTACTTCCATTTAAAATTATATTTCATTTGAAAATAATAAGAATTAATTAACCATGATAAAAATAATTTAGTAAGTTACTTAAATAAAATAAAAATAACTATTAATTATTGTTATTGATATAAATATTTTTATTAATATAATAAAAATAACTTAGTTAATAAAAGGAATAAGATATGAAAAATGAACATCAATTTAAAATTAATATAAAACTAAAACAAAATTATCTAACAATTATTAGTTTTATAACTAAATTTTATTAATTTAAAACCAACTTAAGTTCCACTAATAAATAAAAATTTATATAGTTAATAAATTTCATAAGGAATTTAAATTTAATAAAACCTTAATATACTTAAATAAATTCAATTTTTACGAAATTTAAAAATTAATAAAAATATTAGTTTTAAGCATGATTTAATTATTTTAAAATCAATTTAAATTTCATTTAAAAATAAGGAAGAAAATTATTAAAATCTCCCTGAGTTTTCTAACAATCCTATGAAACTCCCATTGTTTTGACCCTAACAAAAGCATCCCCTTTTGTGTTGAATAAAGGTAAAAGTACCTTCATTTAGTGAGCATTCCAAATAGAAAATGTTGATTTAATGCATTAATTTTATTTCATTTCAGCATTTTTACATTTGTCCAAGAAGAATAAGGAGAATTATTCTTTGAAAGTTGTCTAGCAAAATAAATTAGTGGAGGGTAAGTGGAACTTTAAATTATGTATGATAATGCATTAACAATGATAAGGGTATTTTGGTAAGTTCAATATCTTTGTTACCAAAGAGCCAAGAGAATGAGGTATTTGCACTTTTTTTCTCAAAACTATAGGGAAGGCCTTTGTTAGGGTCAAAACACAAAGGTAGTTTATAAAATTGTTATATGAGGATGCTTTTTTTTATAATTTTACCTAAAAATAATACAAAAATATTAATATATGAATAAAAATTAATGAAAATTTTCAAAAAAAAATAAAAATTAGCATTAAGATACAAAAAAATTATTTTGAGAATAGGAAATCGGCCACTCTCACTGAAGCATAACTTAGATTGTGATCGGATAAACTAAACATAACTCCAAAAAAATAATACTCAAATTCAACTTAGATGGACACCATTTAATTGTAAATGTCATAGAGCTCCATCTTCAATTTTTTTTGATAACTAAAGCTCGTGCATTGCAGGGTCCTAACTAATTGTGTTTACAATGACAATTTGGACTTGAAAAACTATAGCAAAAAAATTGGACTTGAAAATTTATCTAACTGCAAATTGCTTTAAAACTAAGAGAGATTCATAAGGCTTTATCAGGGAAGTGTGCAAATAAAAATATATAGTAACACAAAAGGACACGCTAATAAGAATTATCTATACTACTTATAAAAGTGCGAATGAGGAGGTATTGACTTCTGGAATTTTTTTTTACTAAAATACCCCTCCTCTGGAATTTAGTCATCTCCATTGAAAGGGTAGAAAATGTAATTAAAAGAATATCATTAAGTACATTCAATTACCTCTCATTAAGTCTCACATTTAAGTCATTAAATAAATCACATATGTTTATCATCATTAAATTCCACTAACAAATCCATACACAATAATTATTAAAAAATTAAATTTTTATATTTTTAAAATAAACATAGAAATGAAATCATATTTTTATCTAGGTGGTGGGTTAGTAGTTCAACCATTTGGATCAAATGGATAATTTCATGATGTCATAAATAAATAATACAAATTTAGAAATATAAAAAATACAAAAAGTATAGAATAATTTTGAAAAAAAATTGGACACGTTTCTATTATTACATATTTGTCATATTAAAAAATAAGTATGATAAAATAAACATAATTTTATTACTGATGGACATCAAATATATAACTTAAAACAGATGGGAAATAAACCATCTTCTTATCTAGGGGGTGGGTTAGTGGTTCAACCTTCCAGGTCAAATAGGTTAACCCTTGATATATAATTAAAAATAAATTTCTTAAAATAGAATAGTACAAAAAAATATGAAACAATTTTGGGCACATCTATAATATTATATACTAATAATATAAACAAAAATAAGTATTATAAGCAGTAATTATTTTATCAATGATATTCATGATGTCATAAATAAATAATACAAATTTAGAAATATAAAAAAAATACTTTTGTTTACCATCATTAAACTCCACTAATAAATCCATACACAATAATTATTAATAGAATGAAATTTTATATTTTAAAATAAAGATAGAAATGAAATCATATTTTCCATCTTGGTCGTGGGTAAGTACTTCAACCATTTGGGTCAAATGGATAATTTCAAGATGCCATAAATAAGTAATACAAATTTAGAAATATAAAAAATACAAAAAATATAGAAAAAAATTGGACACGTTTCTATTATTATATTTTTCATAATAAAAGATAAATATGATAAAATAGATATAATTTTATTAATGATGGACATCAAATATACAACTTAAAACCGACGAGAAATTAAGCCATCTTCCTATCTTCAGGGTGGGTTAGTGGTTCATCCTTTTAGGTCAAATAGGCTTACCCATGATGTATGATTAAAAATAATCTTTTTAAAATAGAATAGTACAAAAAAATATGAAACAATTTTGGCACATTTAAAATATTATATACTAATAATATAAACAAAAATAAGTATGCTAATTAATAATTATTTTATCAATGATATAAATCAAATGAAAATTTTAAAACCAATTTGAAAATGAAACCATTTCCATATCTAGATGGTAGGTAGGCCAATGATCTAACATTCCGAGTCAAATGGGTTAATCTATGATGTCATAACTAGACTTGGCAAAAAGTTGACCCAACCCGCGAACCCAACGCAACCCAACCCGAAAAAAACAAGGTTAGGGTCTCATATTTAGCTACCTGAATGTGAGAATGACTCGACCCGACCCAACCCGGAAAAAACTGGGTTGGGTCATGGGTCAACTCGCTGACCCGATTGTCAAGTCTAATTGGGACTATTTATGCATTATTAGAAGTTTCCACTCTTTAATTTTTTCTATTTAGTCTTTACTCTTTAAATTGTTAAATGTTCAAGTTTTTTTATTTTTTATTTGGAATTTTAAGGTTAATTCTTTTAATTTAGGCATTTTTCATGTAGTTTTTCTTTATTTTTTTTTAATTTTAGTTATTTTTTGGGATGACCGAATTGACCCATGGGTCAACCCTAACCCAAACAACATTTAGGGTTAGGATTTAGCATTTGACAACCAACCCGAAATTCAACCAGACCCAAAACACCCGTAGGGTCTTGATATATATATATATATATATATATATTCACCATATTAAACAAAATAAATGTTAAAATAAGAATTACTTTTATTGATGATGACAATGGAATACATGATTTAAAATTAACCGAAAAAGCAAAATGGTTTTTCCATCCAAGTGGTGGGTTAGTGGTTAAACTATCTATGTCAAATGGATCAATACATGATGTTATTATTAAATAATAAAATACATAAAATTCTAGAAAATGTAGAAATTTGTCGATAATTTTGGGTACATTCTATAATATTATATATTCATCATATAAAAAAGTGTGATTAATGAGAATTATTTTCATTAATGATAAAAATTGAATAAAATTTAGGATAAAAAATAAAGAGCATTAATGTCTAACACATGACCCGACTAACCATGTCAAATGGTTCAATAATTTAATTCGCTAGGTCATCGTAGGCAAGTGGTTTGGTAGGGATGCAAACATATCAAATTAGATTTGAATCAGGGTATATTCAAATCTGATTTGATCCAAAGATTCGACCGGATCTCATAAATATTGATTCGAATCTGAATCCGATCAAGATGTCAGATATACGAATATGATACAATCTGATTTAATTTGATACTGCCACATGCAAAAATAAATGTGAAAATAAGAATTAATTTTATTGATGATGAAAATGTAATACATGATTTCAAATCAACCAAAAAATAAAAAATGGTTTTTTCATCCAAGTGGTGGGTCAGTGATTCAACTATCCATGTCAAATGGATCAACACATGATGTTATTATTAAATAATAAAATACATAAAATTCTAAAAAATGTAGAAACTTGTAGATAATTTTGGGTACATTCTATAATATTATATATTCATCATATAAAAAAAGTATGATTAATGAGAATTATTTTCATTAATGGTAGAAATGGGATAAAAATTAGGATAAAAAAATAAAGAGCATTAATGTCTAACACATGACCCACTAACCATGTCAAATGGTTCAATGATTTAATTAGCTAGGTCATTTGTAGGCAATTGGTTTGGTAGGGATTAAATTTGATTCGATCTGAAAATCTTATCGGATCTCATAAATATTGATTCGAATCTGAATTCAATCAAAATGTTGGATATCCAAATCTGATACGATGCAATTTAATTTAAAAAATCATAATTTATTAAAAGGAAAAGAAAATATAATAGTTGAAATAAAGAAAAACAAAAAATATAAGTATTTTTTCAACTATTTTCATCATATAAGAAGTTTACAAAAATGCAAACAAATATATATAAATAATTGATTTGACCACAATATTAAAATCCAATATTCAGACAATATATTGGAATTGCATTTCCTCTTGGTAAATAAGTAATTTTTATTATCTCATAAATTAAATAATAAAAAATAAAAATATAGAATTTTTTATAAATTTTACAGAAAAACTTGAACATGCATTAATGTTATATATTCTTCATATTAAACAAAAATATGTTGAAAAATAAGAATTATTGTTAGTAAAGATAGAAATGACTAAAATAAAAAGAAAAAAATGAATTAATGTCTTAATCATAATTCATTTTCCTGGTTAAATAGGTTAATGATTCAACCAGTAAGGTCATTTCGTTGCCGACTATTATCATCATCATCATTTAATATTGCCACGTGCAATGTGCGTGCACTTTTACTGGTAATACCTAAAAGGATGAAACAACTCTAATCTCATTACTAATCACACTAAGACTTACGATACCAAAAATTACTAAAAATAGTAAACCATGACTTAACTAAAGTAGTAATTGCAATATATATAAGTCCAAAATTTAATTATCATAAATAGTAATTTTGAAACAACAAAATAAATTTCTGGAATACTTAAGGCCCAATTCTTAACACTCCTACAACTTCAAAAAAAATGCATCTTAAGTAGACCTCACTTTAAGGCCCTATTTAGCATCAATTCTAGAAAATTTTCAAAATTCATTCTTTTCTGAGAATTTTCTAAATTTCAAGTAACGGTGATGTTTGACACTATTTATTTCTTTTTCTCTATCTTGTGTGAGAAAGAGAATTCAAAAATCTAAATCAGTGTTATACATATACAAATTGGAAATGAAGATTTCAAAACAAAAATTCCAAAATATAAGGCATCCAAAATGACGGAATCATGTACTATCCAAAACATTAGTGCAATAAGCTTCAAGCGAAAACCAGAAATCGACGAACTACATTAACAATCCAGATTAGATTGAAAGAACTCATTATAGAATACGATGAAAAAAACCCACTTCTTTCATTGCTGGGAATATCCAGAGAAAATGGAAATAAATATAGAGAAAGCAAAGAAAACAAAATATAATAGAAAAGAGAGGGGTTTGGGGGTTTTCAAAATAAGATAGGGGTTTGGGAGTCTGACAAGAAAATAGAACTACAAGAAAACAAGAAAAATGATTGAAATGGTGAGATTATTACTTGAGATTTATCACTAGATTGATACCGGTTGTTCTTTGCGCAGATTGCTTAGTAGGCTTTATGATACAGAGCTTTTTTTTTTTATTTTTGATAGAACCAAAAGGGGCTATACAAGAGGGGGGGTAGCACGCTCCCAAACATCAGCAACACAAATAGAAAAAAAAGGGAAGGAAGTGAAGCTAAACTAAGATTAATGGACTGTTGAAGAAGATAGAGCTTCGTGCACCAGCCAATCAACCGCCTGATTTGCCTCCAGATAGATATGCCTATATGCCTGCCAATCAGCCAAAGCTTTGTCAGTGAGGGTGAGAGCATAATAAACGAGAGAAGATATCAAGGTGTTCTTTACAGGGATAAGTAGACTGCACTCCTCCTCAGAAATCTGAAATGACAGCCCCCTCTTACTCTATTAGTAACTCCCTCTATAAACCGCATCTTGCCTATGGATTTGGCATCGACCCACGGTTAGGATTCGCCCCACCTGTACAATGGAGTTAAGATTTCTAGAGGTGGATTGAACAATAAAAACCCCTTTTTTATATTTTCGTATGAAATGTCAAGTATGCCCCTAATTTGCATACATGCTCGTTATACTTAAAAAACGTAGCCAGAATCAAGTGATCTCTAGAATCCTATTCTCAGAAGCTAGTTTTTTCACTTCCAAGAATCGATTGCTAAGACAGAATTGGAAAGCAAGGAGAATGCCGATCCAAATGCTATGGAGAATTGTGAGAACGGTCAGAATAAATTCTCTAGAGTGATGCCAAATGGAGCCTAAACTTTTACCAATTCTTTTCCCTTAAATTTCTTTTAGGATAAGAATGAAGCCAAAAGGCTTTTTAAACCATTTCTTCCTTTTGTTCTGATTTGTTAACTTCTGTTTGGGCTTCTAAAGGGGTTCAAACTTGTATAACCTAAGTGCATTCTGCTGCATCAATTACATTTTGTACCTATAGCAATTTGTAACAAGCTATACAATCTCTTAATTGAAACATTTTTGGTAAATTTATTTATGATATTCATACCTTCTTATATATTTACTGTAACGTATTTCTTTATATAACATATTAAATTATGCATTTCTAACAACCATTTTCATAGTTTGGGTGCAAGTCAGACAGAGTTAGGACCCTAACCCAAACCAACCTGAAGTTTTAGGTTAGGCTGGGACCCAGTTGCTCCAATTTCTCTACTTCCTTTTCCAAAATGTTCTTGTTTCCTAGACTCAAGGGTTGAGATAAATTTAATTTTAGCATTATATGTAAAAGGACATAGTTACTATGCTTTTGAAAATTTTGCCTTTAAACTAGAATTATTGACATGCATAAATACATTTATGGATGCATAGTTGCACATATACATACATGCCATATACACGCGTGCATATATACATAAATACTTATATGCATAAATAAATGTTTACATACTATTTATGCATACAAATATGATGCCCAATCGGATTCATGTTGGGTTGGGTTGGCCAAGGCCTTAACCATAATCCCAGCCCAAACCTAGGATGAATTCATACTTTTCAATCTTAACCGTAACTCGAATTTCAACCCAATCCTATTTTTCTGGGTTGGGTTTGGGCTGAGCTGGCCCAAACTGTAGTTAGTCCTATTCATAGTCATTTCAGCCTTTTTTTAAAGAATTTCAGCCCAACTGCAACCCAACCCAATCCTATTTAGTGTTGTTGATATCTCTAATTTATGAGTGTTTTTCAGTGTCTCAATGCATATCTAAATCTTTCTATTGTATCCGTATGCGTGTATGGAAATGCATATATCAACATCTAATCTTACCAATAACTTTGCCATATCAATAGCTTTCCAAAGCCAACCCAATACAACTCGACAGGGGCTTGGACCTGGGAAAGCTTGGTGTGGCAGCTTGGGTGAGTTGGTCGGACTTAGCAGCCATCTCATTCATGTTTTGTTCTACATTTCGTTTATTCTATTTGAGTCTTATAGTCTTTTATATAGTGGCAGTCAGGAATTTTCTCTTGAAGGGGCTAAGTTAATTAAGAAAATGAGATAGGGAGGAGAAAGAATAGGTTTGAGGATAATAGCATGAAAAGGTTTAAATTTATTATAGATTTTTTTTAATATATATATATATATTATATATTTTTTTTAATATATATCATGCATGCTCGTTAATGAGTGTGGAAGTAGGTCCAGCATTCAAATATTGTAAACAAATCTACCTAACCCAAGTTCAGGTCATGCCTGAGATTTTAGGTCTACGCCCAACAGAATGCCCGAAATTACAATTAAGCGTAACCCCTGCAAATGTTTAGGTTGGGTTTGATTGGGCTCTGGTTAGGCCCAGCCAAATTGCAGCCCTGACTATTGACAAGAAATCAGCATTGAATCAAATCTCTTTATCAAGCTAGCTCAACACCAACAGCATAGCAATCACATGGTCAGCCACATGTAGATTTTTCAATCGAGATGTGTAGAGGGGGTGTGTTAGGATCATTGTAATAAGTGGATATTCTTTTTTGGAAGGGAGAAAGTTGGTCAATGGGATTTTGGTTCCCATACCAAGAAATGTATGTTCTTTTTTCAAATTTATGTGGGGACCAAGGAAAATTTATTTTCATGAGTATCACTTATCTGGATAAGTGATACACATCTCCTAGGTGGATAAATAACTCTCATTTGGGAGAAAGTTTCCAATACTTAGATGGGACAAAAGTGCTCCTATTAATAATGGATTTTTATGGTTAAAACGGTCATTATCTTATTTACTTGGGAAATAAAAGAAAGGTAAATTTCTTAAACTACCCTTATGATTTAGCTAATTGACTAACTGTACTCTTACTGTGTAAAAATTGACTAACCCTATCTCTATTGTTTCTAACAATAGATTAACTCTACCCTTACTATTAAATTCTGTTGTCAAAACTCATTCATAACTTGATATATATATTTTTTTAAAACCCAATTTTACCCTCACCTCTCTCCCCTTCTTTTTTCCTGTTGGGTTCAGGCATATCCACAATGTGGGAGCGCCTTGTCAATGAGTTTAAGCTAATGAAGCCTTTTTTTCTCCTGCTTTTGCTATATTACGCAATGGGTCGGCTCACAGACTCTGGTTGTTTTCAAAGGCATAATCCTTCCCAACTTCCTTCCTTTTGGGTTATAAGGGTTTGTTTGGAGATTGGTAAATGGTGGATGGTGGACACCCAAATCAAATGACATCTAAGCATTCCAAGCCATTTCTCTGATCTCTCCATTTTTTTCTCTCCTCTTTACCTGAGCTGTCTCCGTATGGGGGAGGGGATATGACAGCAACCTCTATGGTGTATCTATCTTTCCGCTTATAGGGCTTTGAGATTCTTTCGACTTTCCCCCTTCTCTTGGAGACACATCAGGTGGAATAACTATAATTTCTTTCTAGCTTTCTCCTCTTTTTTGTTATTTTCCATCGTCGAATTTAAATTGTAAAACAATCTATTTTTTTCGGTCTTTGGTCTGTTTTTCTTGGGTGCAAGCCTTTTCATGGCTGATAGATTGCATTTGTGTTTGTAACAATGGCGGATTTGTCTTTCTTCCAGTCCTTTTTTCCCCAGGTGCTGGAGTTATTGCAAATGTGAATTTTCATACGTGGTCTTAAAGCTTTTGTTTTTTCTACCAAGGAGATAAACCCTTTTTTTCTGCAACCTTTTCTTATTTTAATGTGACCTGCATTTTCCACAATGGAGCTCAGCCAGTTTTTACTCTAGCATTCGGTTATATTATCCTAGACCATCGAAACGAGTGAAAAAAATGATCTTCAGTTCAGATTCTTAAGAGTTTACTCTCATTTTCATTTGTTCCCAAATGGCGTTTAGGTTTTAGATTTTTATGGTTTGAGTAGGCATGGCTTCTAAGAGGCAAAAGGATTCACCAGAGAAGGAGAAGAAGCAGGCTTCGTCGTTCCTGGACGAGGTCTTAGAATGTGTTCTTGGTTTCGTGAAATCCCACAGGGATAGGAGCTCTGTTTCTCTGGTTTGCAAGGACTGGTACAACGTCGAGAAGCAGGCTTCCGCCACTCCAATTAGACCGCCACCGGCAGCCCATTTCCTCTCGCCATCAAAAACCCTATTGCAGCGGCAGCGGTATTCCTAAGCTCTGCAGGGGTGGTTTTTCTTTTCCTTGTTTTATTTTAAAAATTTGAAGAAAAATAAAAGATAAAATAATTTTTTTCATTTTTTGTTAACGAATATTAACAGTAAGGAAAGTATTAGTAGGAACATAGGAATAGCATTAGTCAATTTCAAACAATAAAGATACAGTTAGTCAATTAATTAAATCATAAAATAGTTTAAGAAATTTACCTATAAAAGAATATTAGATAATACATTTATCCGAATAAATTACCAAATATAAACGAACCCTAAATGTGAGACAATTAATCTGACTAGATAAGGTTAATTAATCGTTATCTTTATCTCTTGATAATCTTCTGCTTCTGTTTTCATTTTCATTGAAAGCACCGAATTTAGTGTAACGCAATCAATGATCTATGATTTTTTGAGATTTATTAAGTTGAAAACAATATTTCGAAGTAGAAAAAATAGGCGGAGAACTGGTTTGCCGCCTCATTTTTCTGTTCGGCATTTGGTAGAGACATCAAGTAATTGTCTCCTCTCTCTCATCCTTGTACGGACAATATCACTGAACAAGAAGAACCAAAAAGAGCAACTTGGTCTGAACTTCTAGACTTTCTCATTTGGGGGATTAAATACAAGTTAGATTTTGTCAGCAATGTTATTTTGTCTACAGTTTGTCATAACTGGCGTTTGCACTCCAATAGGGTGTCAATTGGACTGGATTTGGTCCAATCCAGTCCAATGTGAATCCATTATAAATGGACCAGATTCAATCCAATCCAATAATGAATATTTTGGACGAGTCTAATTTAATATTTGGATCATCCAATCTGTTCAAATTTGTTTTAATTTAGATTAGTTCTAATCCGAACCTGGTCCATTGACACTTATATTCTTATCTTCTATTAATGAATCAGATATTGGCATAATCCAATTCAATCCAATATAAATTCATTATAAATGAACTAAATCCAATTCAATCTAATAAATATTTTGGACCATCAAATCTAAACTGGTCTAATTCAATATATTTTATTGGTCCATCCAAACTGTTCAAATTGATTTTAATTTGGACGGGTCCAACCCAAAATTGGTCCATTGACACTCCTACAATCAGGTATGAATAGAATGCAATGGAGCATGAATCATGGTCATCAACAAATAGGACAGGGATCCTGCTGGAATGTATTCTCATAACTGGACAACATCCAGTCGATCAAATGTATTCTCATAAATGGAAGCCGACATGTAGCGTTTCCAAGTGTTTCAACTGGGAAGATTTTTGTTAAAGATGACCCAGAATTCATAGAATCATAGGTCGTTCCATTACTCTTTATTCAAAACAAGGATGGTTGGTTGCTCCTCTTAACAACACCTAGTCGCTCTTCTCTCTTATTTAATCCCTTCACTGATGCTAGAACCCAGAATTCATAGATTCCATTCTCCATCCTTGATAATGGCTGTTAAGGAAATCACACGTGCATGTGGTCCTTCCAGCCATGGTTTTCAAAACTGGACTGGACCGGACGGTCAGACCGAAAAAACCGGGAACTGGTTATCGGCTATATTTTCTCCAAAATCGTTGATTTTGGTCAGCAAATCACTGAATCGGCTGATTAACTGCTCGAATGGTTTTGACCGTATTTTAACTTTTTAAATTTCTTTTATTTTTTGTCAGAACGGACTGACCGTTCAAGTCGAATGGTCGGACCGTTCAAACCGGTAACCGGACCCTTGACCGGTTCGGTTTTAAAAACCATGCTGCCAGCCAAACAAGATACAGCCGATGATCAAGGCAATACTGAATACCTTAGGCTGTATTTGGAAACGATGCAAATATATAAAGTGTAAAATGGTTCATATAAAATGTAAATTTACCCTGAACCGGAATTTACATTCTATTTGCATCGTTAATTGTTGTATCTTTTTTCAATATTTTCAAGTATCCAAATTCTTTAATGCTCCACCGGTTGTACCTGTATATATATGCTTTGATCAATACAATACATTTACCATCTTGACAAACTCCGAACCTTGAATCTTTGAGTTAGTATAAGTGCATACGATCCACTTATGGCTCAAAGACTGAAACCCAGGAATCCCCCTCAGCAACCTCTGTTAATCAAACCACCACCCATGCTGCTAACCTGGTCACCTTCCTCTCTAGAAACATCTCAAACTACTTAATTCCCAGTTAAATTCAACGGCCGGGCCAACTTATATCATGTGGAGAGCATAGTTCCTCCCAGTCTTTCGTGCCCATAGTTTGGTTGGTTATTCCTCAGTTCGACCAACGTATCGAGGCGAGCTATGCTTCGCAGGGTTTGAACCCGAGCTGCTTATGCCTTTGATATTTCATACCTTGCCTTCGCTACTAAAGTGTCTTTCTTTACGCCGAGGTCTTTGTTAGCTCGGTGTTTTGGCCCTTGGGCTGAAGGAGTGGCTCGTGGTCCACTCACGGAGTTTGCCCATGCCATAGAGGCGGCTGGGTCCTGTTGTGCCGAGGTCATATTAGCTCGGTATTCTGGCCCTTAGGCTTTGGGAGGGACCCGTAGTCCGCTCCTGGATTTCTCCCAGGCCGAAGTGGCAACTAGGGTTTTCTTGTGCCGAGGTCATGTTAGCTCGGTATTCTGGCCCTTAGACTTTGGGAGGGACCCGTAGTCCGCTCAATTTTTACAAATATTGCCTCAGGTTGACAATATTCCATGCTTGAGGTACTTGTTTCCCTTCGAGGGTTTCGAGCTCGTATGTTCCTTCCCCGAGCACTCATTTCACTCGGTAAGGACCTTTCCAGTTGGACCCGAGCTTGCCAACGCCGGGCTCAGGCACCATAACCTTACGAAGGGCCAGGTCGCCAACACGGAGGTTTCGCCTCTTGACCCTGGCGTTATAATACCGAGCTACTCTCTGTAGGTAGGCTGCGGTCCTAATGTATGCGAGGTCCCTTACTTCATCGAGTAGGTCGAGATTGGTACGTAGTTCATCTTCGTTTGTTTGATCATTGTATGCTTCTAGGCGCAACATAGGTACTTCGATCTCTGTGGGGATCACTGCTTCGGTGCCGTAGGTGAGATTGAAGGGTGTTTCTCCCGTGGCAGTCTTCTCCGTGGTTCGGTAGGCCCATAGAACACTGGGTAGTTGATCTGCCCACAATCCTTTAGCTCGGTCCAGCCGTGCCTTTAGTCCACGGAGGATGGCTCTGTTCGTGACTTCTGCCTGACCGTTTGCTTGAGGGTGCGCGACTGAAGTAAAGTTCTGTTGGATCCCCATGTCTCGGCACCAATCTTGAAATTTGATGTCCTCGAACTGTTTGCTGTTGTCAAAAATCAATACCCGAGGTAATCCGAAGCGGCATACGATGTTCTTCCAGAAAAGTTTTGGACATTTCGGGCTGTGATCGTCACGAGGGGCTCGGCTTCTACCCACTTGGTAAAATAGTCCACCGCTACTACTAAGAACTTTCTTCCACCCGTTGCTGGCGGGAATGGCCTGAGTAGATCGATGCCCCACTGCGCAAAGGGCCACGGGCTGGTGAGATACTTGAGGTCGGCAGCGGGTTGGTGGTAAATATTGGCATGTCTCTGACATTTGTCACATTTTCTAATGAGTTCAATGGCGTCTGCCTTCATTGTTGGCCAATAATACCCTTGCCGAAGCGCTTTCTGGGCAAGGGCCCTGCCCCCCAAATGTCCACCGCACAGATCCTCATGAGTGTCACGGAGTATGAGCTCGACTTCGGTAGGTCGAAAGCAACGCAAGTAGGGGAGCGTGTAGGATCTCCTGTATAGCCGCTCGTCTATCATGACGTATTTAGCTGCCTGGCGTTGCACCCTTCTGGCTGCATTGCGATCTGCGGGGAGAGTCTCGTGTAACAAGAAGCTCATGAGAGGGTCAATCCAGCTTGGCTCTGCTCGAACGACGGGAGCGACCTCCTCTGCCCCCCCGAGAATGCTAGGCCGAGACAGGTCCTCTATGTACATGGTTCTCACGATGATGTCGCTAGTGCTGGCTAACATGGACAGGGCATCGTTCTCAACATTCTCCGACCTAGGGATTTGTCTGATGAAGTGTGACTGGAAGTTGAGCAGGGCCTCTCTAACTTTGGCTAAGTAGGCGACCATGGTCGGCTCGCGAGCTTCATATTTGCTCGTGACCTGGTTGACCACGAGCTGGGAGTCGCTGCAGATAACGATGTGCTTGGCTTTTACTTCTCTGGCTAAGGCTAGTCCGACTATCAACACCTTGTATTCTGCTTCATTGTTAGATGCCTCGAACTCGAAGCGTAGCGCGTACTCCAATTTCATGCCGCTTGGGCCGTGCAGAACTATTCCGGCACCGCTGCCCTGTTGGTTCGAGGTGCCATCTACGTGAAGGATCCAGGGCTCCTCATCCCAGCTCGCAGTTGGCCGAGCTAGGAGAGGTGCCACATTGGCTACTACTTCACGGGGTTCGGACTCGACCGGCCCGGGAGCTTCGAGCTCACCCAAGGTGGGAGCCTCGCGCTCAACCGGCCTGGGAACTTCGGAGCTGAATGTGCATTCAGCTATGAAATCTGCTAAGGCTTGGGCCTTAATGGCAGTTCACGGCTTGTACTAGAGGTCGTACTCGCTGAGCTCAATGGCCCACTTCGTCAACCGACCAGAGACCTCGGGCTTAAGCAATACTTGCCTCAGAGGTTTGTCGGTAAGGATGATAACAGTATGAGCTTGGAAGTACGAGCGAAGCTTCCGAGCTGCAATTATCAATGCGTATGCTAGCTTTTCCATCTCCGGGTATCTCGTTTCTGCTCCCTGCAATACCTTACTAACATAATAGATGAGTCGTTGGACCCGATCTACCTCCTTCATTAGTACCGAACTGACCACCTCGTCGCTCGCCGAGAGGTAGAGTTCTAAAACATCGCCCTCATCAGGCCGGGTTAAGGTCGGCACGCTAGTAAGGTATTCTTTGAGCTCGTCAAACGCGAGCTGGCAATCTTGGGTCCATTCAAACCCTTTGCTCTTTATTGCCTTAAAGAACGGTAGACAGCGGTCTGCCGATTTAGACATGAAACGGCTTAGGGCGGCTATGCGGCCATTCAACCTCTGAACTTCTTTCAGTTTCCGGGGTGGTTTCATGTCCAAGATGGCCTTAACCTTATCCGGGTTGGCTGCCGCGCCGGTTAACAATGTATCCTAGGAACTTACCCAAGGTTACACCGAACACACACTTGTTTGGATTCAATCTCATATTAAACTTATGCAAAATTTCAAAAACAGAATGCAAGTCTTGTATTAATTCATGTGAGAATTGAGTTTTGACGACCATGTCGTCCACATAGAATTCTACTTTTCTGCCGATTAACGGCACAAACAATTTATTTACAAGCCTCTGAAAGGTTGCCCCGGCGTTTTTCAACCCGAAGGGCATAACCTTGTAACAGTAAAGGCCGAACTCCGTGATAAAGGCAATCTTTTCTTCGTCTGTCGGGTCCATCTTGATCTGGTTATAGCCCGAATAGGCATCCAAGAAACTTAACAACTCATGCCCTGAGGTCGCGTCCACCAGACGATCGTTTCGGGGGAGCGGGAAGCAGTCTTTCGGGCAAGCCCGATTCAAGTCGGTGTAGTCGACGCACATGCGCCACTTGCCGTTGGCCTTCCTTACCAGGACGGGGTTGGCTACCCAGCTCGGGTATTGGACTTCTCTTATGAAGTCCGCTGCGAGGAGCTTCTCGACTTCCTTGTCGACCGCTTTCCACCGTTCCGGGGCTAGGTTGCGTTTCTTCTGTCTAACGGGCGTAACTACAGGATCAGTGTTTAGCTTGTGAGTTATGAGATCGGGGTCTATACCGGGCATTTCTGCCGCGGACCATGCAAAAATATCTAAATTTTGAAGTAAAAAACTTACCAGTTCGGATCGTAGGGGCTCCTGGACGGAAGCGCCGATTTGAAGCGTCCGAGCTGGGTCTTCTGTCGGGACCGTGACTATTTCTTCCGTGGGTGCGGCTCGCTCTTCGCCTTGTTCCGTGGGTCGTTCCAGTTCAAGGTCATCGGCCACCTTGGTTTTCCGCTTTAGGGCGGCAACGTAACACTTGCGGGACTCGAGCTGGTCGCCCCGCGCTACTCCCACACCGAAGTCTGTTGGGAACTTCATATCCAAGTGGTAAGTGGAGACCACCACCCATAGGACATGGGTGATCGGTCGACCTACTATGGCATTGTAGGGAGAGGGGGTCGCTACCACTAGGAAGTTGTGTTCGAATCTGACCACACAAGGCCACGTGCCGATCTCTACAGGTACTGTTATTTTCCCAAGGGGTTGGACTTCTTCTCCGCTGAAGCCTACCAAAGGAGTGTCTGCGGGCTTCAGGTCGCTTCTCTGCAACTGGAGCTGGTCAAACGCTGCTTTGAAAAGTATGTCGGCCGAGCTGCCCGAGTCAACGAGTATGCACCTGACCTCGAAGTCGTTGATTCTCAGTTTTATCACGAGCGCGTCGCCGTGGGGGTAATGGACCCCTCGCGCATCATCTTTTGTGAAGAAAATTGGCTCTTCTGTTCTAAGCCACTTTGGGAGGTTCTGCTCCTCCCGGGTGACCTCGCGAACCAATGTCCGAGCTACTGCTGAGGTGCAACCCGCAACGATCGAACCTCCCACTATCATGTGGATGGTCCCCCGAACTAGCCTCTCCTCTAGAGCCTGCCTCTGCGGCTGTTCGGCCGGCCTACTGCTGGACTCGGGAGCGTCTTTACCGTGCTCCCCTTGCCGACCTGCTCTATTACTATTATTATTGTTATTATTATTTTGTACAAAGTTTCTCAAATATCCACGACGGATGAGCTCCTCTATCTCGTCGCGGAGGTTTTTACAACTCTTAGTACTGTGACCGTGGTCTTTGTGAAAGCTGCAATACAAACTCTTATTTCTGTCATTGGGATTCCCCCTCAGACGGGGTGGCCACTTCACGTACGGGGCGTCCTTGATCGCCATCAGAATTTCGGCCCGCTTCGCATTCAGTGGAGTGTAATCAACTCGGTCCGAAGCAGGAGCTCGGAACAACTGACCCGGCTTCGCACCCCGAGCTGTTTCCTTTTTTCTTCGGGTGTCCTCTTGACCGAAAGACTCTCCTTCTCTCTTTCTTTTTTCGGGTGCGCCCTCACCCTTCTGGTTGATCTCCTCTTCGATGGCTATGAACTTATCCGCAAGTTTCAGAAACTCGGTTATGGTCGCGGGTTGGTTGACGACCATGTGCCACTTGAACTCTGTGTGCTTCACGCCCTTCTTGGCTGCTGCAAGGCGTACGGCGGGATCCAGGCGCAGTATCTGCATGCAAGCGTCGTTGAATCTTTTGATATAGCTCCCGATGGACTCTCCCTCTCTTTGTGCTACGTTGGAGATGCTTTCTTCAGTTCGCGGGCACCACTTGCTGGTGACAAAGTGGGACGTGAAGGCTTGTGCGAACTGCGCCCAACTTCTTATCGACCCGGGTGCCAAGTTCCGGTACCATGTGCGGGCTGCTCGCCTGAACATAGTGGAGAAGGCCACGCACATGCATGACTCACTGGCTCGCGCCAGGTGCATCTGTGACTGAAAGGCATCTACATGATCACTCGGGTCGAACGACCCGTCATACTTGTCAAGAAGGGGGAGCTTGAAATCCTTGGGCATTGGGACCGCTAGGAGTTCGGAAGATAGGGGGACAAAACCGAGAGGAGGGGAGCTTTGGCTTCTGCCGAGCCTACCTCTTCTTTGCCCATGAGCTCGGGCAAATCGCGGGTGACAGATCGGCGAGCTCGGCGGCGGCGTCTCTGCTTCTTGACGGGTTCGGCGTTCGTGCTGCTCACCTCCGTGCTATCCAGAACGGTTTGCGCCGGGGGTAGCCCGGTCTGCTAGTGATGGCTACGGACAGAGGGGGCTTGCTTGGAGTCTGTTGCTAGGATCTCAAACTGGTTCTCAAGGATCGGGGTTCCAAACTTCGACTGTCGAGGCGACGTTGACCTACCTAGCCGGGGTCCTCCTGACCTGTTCGCCCGCGGCGAGATCGGGGTAGCCGGTCTCTCCCATCTGCCATGGGGGGAGGCTTGGTTTTTTGGGAGATTTTGGGGGGCCTCTCCTCGGCCGGAGTGTTCGCTCTAGCGGCAAGACTTGGCTTGCTGCGAGGCCAGGTGTTGAGGCTGGAGCTAAGGCTGTTGAGACTGAGGTTGGGGCAGCTGGGGGAATTGCTGCTGATACTGGTACTGGGAGACCTGATGCAGCATGTGTTGTTGATAAAGCTGAAGTTGTTGGAACTGTTGCATTTGGGCCTGCATGGCTCTCATGCACTGCATCAGGTCCTCCAGCTGGTTCGGGCTGGCCACTGGGGGCACGACCGAAGGTTCAGTGATCGTCATTCTGACTGTAGCAGGGAGTGGGGCGATGACAGGTGCCATTGTGAGAGGCACATTCAAGCTGGGGATTCCGTCCGCTGAGAGGGGGACGGTGAACTGTCCGACACAGACAATAGGAAGCTGGGGTTGTTCCCTCGAGTTATCCATTTCCGTGCTTCGTCCGGTGTTGCTAGAGGAAGCCATGAACGCTGGGTTGTTTCAAGGAAGAAGAAGGAACTGAAAGAGTTTAGAGAGAAAGGCGTTTTGAAGCGTTTCCCACAGACGGCACCAAATGATGTAGCGCGATCCGGGCACTCCTAGCTGGCTGCGGACGGGCTTCTTGTTGGCAACGAATGGCACCTGAGAAGATGAAATGAAGGATTTCTAGGGGTTTACCCGGTGGGAATACTCCGATACTTAAGTTAGTATTGTGTCTGGGAAGTAAAGAGAAAACGAAGGCTAAGAGTGGAGGTCACGCTTATCACTATATTCGAGCGAGTAGAGGTTTTTTTCCAGAAGCCGTTTCTCCTCTGCCCTGGGGGCTTTTATAGAGGCATTTTTGTGAGATCGGGCATAACCGCCACTGGGCTCCTGCCACAGCCGTTACCTGCCAGGGCTGCGTAGGTGGCCGTTGTGACGTACTCCTCGCCTGGGTAAGTGACACGTCTCCAAAGTGATAGGCACGCCTCCGCCTGTTGAGAGACGTGGGTGCAGACTACCGAAAGGACAGGGACTGCGCCATCAGTAGGGACTGGGCGTAGTCTGATTGGTACGGTCTATTGGATAGAAGCTTCCTGAGGAATGCTCGTGCGGCTCGTTCGCGAGCTACTCTTCAACGAGCTCGGAGTGCTTCCGGAGTGCCCTTAGTAGGATGACTTTTCTGCTTAGGAGCTCGGGCGAGCTGGTTTCCTTAGCTTGCGAGCTAAGGTTGCCTCGGAATATCCCTTTGGAGGTAGCTCGGGGAACCCGGAGCTCGCGTCGTGGCGAGCTCCTCCTTTTGCTCGCTACGATGTAGCGAGCTACTTTATGGGCCCGTTACTTAGTCGTACTGGACCGCAATGCTGAGCTGCCGCCTACGTCGAGTCAGTGTCCACGTGTCACCGTTTCATAGATCGGGTCAAATCATCCTTCATCAGACTTAATGATGAGAAGAAACAAAAATGACTTAAATATAAGATTCATTGAACATGAATGCAAGTTAATAAATTAAATTTTGGATTTATTGAGAAGGAATTGAGTGCATTGAATATCATAAAATTACCTCTTTTCAATTCATTTAATATCAATAACTGATTAACCTATTTGCCTTCACTTTTTATTAGTAAATTTAAATTCGACATTCCATTTTTATCATTAATAAAAATACTTCTTACATTTTATACTTATTTATTTTAAATTTTTTATTATTTAATTATGGAATTATTTATTAATCCATTTGACCCCAAATGATTGAATTGCTTGCAATGGTTTTGTTTTCAAATTACTTTTCAAAAAATTTATTTTTATACTATTAAAATTAATATTGTGGATTTAATTACAAGAACTTAATGATGAGAAAAATATATCTTAAATATAGGATTTAATGAGAGAGAATAAGAAAATATTTTTATTTTCAATTGGTTTTAAATTTTACATTCAATTTCCATCATTAATAAAAATATTTCTTATTTATCATACTTATTATTGTTTAATATGTACGTTAAAAATGTTTCCATTTTTTTAATTTCTAATTTTTTATTTTATCTATTTTTGAATTTTATTATTTAATCGTGGCAACTTGGATTAACCCATTTGACCCAAAATGGTTTAATTTCTTACCACCACCAACATGAAAACTCTATTTTTTCTAGGTAGATTTTAAAAGTATAAGCTTTTATGTTATTGAAATTATTAATTTATTATGTATGGATTTAATTAATAGAACTTAATGATGAGAAAAAGCAAAAATGACTTAAATATAAGATTCATTGAACATGATGCAAGTTAATAAATTAAATATTAGATTTATTGAGAGGGAATTGAGTGCATTGAATATCATAAAATTACCTCATTTCAACTCATTTAATATCAATAACCGATTACCCTATTTGCCTTCACTTTTTATCAACAAATTTAAATGTAGAGGAGTAAGTTTTTTCCTAAAATATTCCAGAAATATTCTAGAAGCCATTTATGCTTTTTAAAGTAGTATAGATTCATGACATGATGGACATCGATAACAAATAGATGTACCTCATGTTTTGTGCTTCCTCATTTGTCAACTTGGGTTAATCTGGGCTGGTTAGTTCCAAACAATCAATGCTACTTGCTAAAGAAAAATTCTAGACCAATGTTCTCTTTTCTTTTTTCATTTTCTCTAGAACTAATTTTCTTCTATATATATATATACATCAATGATTCTACTTTCTTTTGTTATAGTCTATCTACTAATGGACACCAAGTTTATTAACTTATTGATCAAACTAGCAATAGTAGAAATGCCCATACAATTTGATACATAACATGATACTAATATTGAGTCAATCCCTGTTGGTGTTTATTATTGATGCGGTGTGTTATGGTTCTATTCTTCTTATCTATTTCAAATGAACACCTCTTCTACTAACATTATTTTAAGCATCAAATGCAAGCTTTGCAGTATCAAATTTCTCTATAGCATAGCATCTTTCTCAACCAGCTCTTCTAAGTGTGTGTGGAGAAGAAAAATAAAAGTAGAGAACCCAAACTTTTATACAAAGATGAGAAATAAAAACTTAAAGCCATAGAAGAAATTTGGTTCTAATCCTCATGAAAGATTTCCATTATATTAACCCTTAACTCAAAGTTAGAAAGGTCATCACGGTTTCTGCTTTCAAATGACTCCCATTGCCATTATCACCTACCTTGGATTCCTCATCTAGTGGTTGCACCATCTTCTCTTCACCAAAGGAAAAATCCCTTGTATAAAGCAATACAAGGGATACAAGGGATACTACAACAATATGAACATAAAGCAATACAAGGAAAAAAGGTTGCTATGTGACCCCTTTTAAGCAGTAAATGTTCAAAATTTTTGCTAGAGGGTAAGTGTGGTTATAGTGGTGGCTATATATATTTTTTGTTAGATACATTTTTTATATGTTTCCTTAAAATTCTTGTTTGAGAGAGAAAACCAAATCAAATCGGATGCAAAGAAAGGAAAAAACAAAACTTGCCTATGAAGTCTCCTCTCCTATGCTTAAAAAACTTTTGGTTTTCCCTAAAGCCACACCAATTAATTCTTCTCTCCTACATATGAGAAGCCTTTCATTGCCTCTGAATAATTGAACAAAGAATGGGCAATCTTGTTCATCTTCTCTCCTGCATATGAGAAGCCTTTCATTGCCTCTGAAGGAGGGTTTTTTCAAATTCACTAGAGGTCTGCATTAAGGGGACTCTCTCGCCTCTTATTGTTCATTTTAGTGGAAGAGGTTCTTGGTAGGGTTGTAGGGGCTTGACAAAATTGGTTGGTGCTAATTTAGTGGATTCTTATCATGGTCCTAGAGGCTATTTGGTGTTATCTTATTGCTTATATGTAGATGACACAATAATATCTGTAAGAGGCAATAAGCATTTGCTGACTTACCTTATAAATTTTTTTATCCAAATATGAGATGGCCTCTAGTCCATTGATATAGAAGAATTGCTTCTTTACTTTATGGAAAGAGCCCCTCTAATAGAATTCAAATTATTGTAAGGTGTTGTTGACATGCTTCATGGATCTTTTATACAAATATGAGATGGCCTCTTGTCCACTGATATAGAAAAGTTGCTTCTTTACTTCATGGAAAATGCTCCCTTACTAGAATTCAAAATATTGTAAGGTGAACTGGGCTTACAAAGAGGAATTTTCCATTTAAATACTCCTATTATGGTGGGAAGGCTTCAACTTCATCATGTGGATTTTGAAGAAATACTCTCTAAAGTCTCAAAGAGGATAGCTAGTTGGAAGGGCAAGCTTTTGTCGTCTTTTGGTGGGGAAATGGTTTTAAATAAATTACAGTGTCCTCCCTAGTATTCCAGTTCATCTATCATCATCGTTGTTACTTCGGACTCAATGTTAAGAAGGCTAAGTGTTATGTGCAAATTTCCTTTGGGTTAGTAAGGATGGCACTGACAAGCACCATTGGAGAGCTTGGAAAGAAATTTGTTTTCCTTATGATGATGTGGATCTTAATGTTCTAGACATCACATTGTTGATAAATGTTTTACAATAAAGATTTGTGGAATGCTATTTTTGGCAAGTCGATTTGGCCTAGTTAATGGTTATGACTTGGGTTGTATTTGGTACTATTTTAAGTGACTCTCCACATACATCTCCTTTATTTTGCATGCATAATCCTTAGATTAACACATGTGTTCTTATTTTGGGTCATTGAAAAGGAAGCGCTTGCAATTCTCCAACTCCCAACCACAACCCTCTATTTCTCAACATGACAGAGTTGAAGAACAAATTCCACAAGCAGATAATGACCAATCACAATCACACCAAGTCCTGGATTCTCAACAACATAACAATACAGAATCTCAAGCTCCCCAAGTAGAGGAAGAGTAACTTCACGAAAGTGGAGAAGATGCTCAAGAGCAATGCACTGAGACAATATCCTCACAAAAAAGAACAAGGGGGCCAACAATTTGTAGTGAAATTTATTATATGCCCGATGGTCAGAGGATTGTTGTCCCCACTAATGGCCTAGGCCAAGGAGTGGATGCTGTGGCACAATTTCTTGGAACCTTGGCTCGAAATTGGAAATTATTTCCTATTGATGTAGACAATTGGAAGAAAATTCCAGAGTCAACAAAAAATCGTGCTTGGGAATTTGTAAAGGTATTAAACAACTTAGCTTTCTATGTTTCATTTTTCATATTATTTTTATTACCCTATGATATAATTTTATTTGTCGTATATATGGTTCTTATATGCAATGCAGCGAAAATTTGATCTGCCGGATAATTCAAAAGCATGGGCCTTAAAAAATATAAATATTAAATGGAAGATGACATTGAGGAAGACTTATTATAAGCCTAATGTTCCAGCAATTGAGCAACTTGATTGTCCTACTCCACAGATTCATAAAGATCAATGGGTTAATTTGTTATGTATTTGGGAATCTGATAATTTTAAGGTATGTGTGGCTAAATTATATGTATTTCCTACTTTAATCCAAATTAGAATACTTTATAATTTTCTTCCTATTATGTATGTATGGCAGAAATCTAGTGAAGTGAACAAAGATAACCGATCTAAGAAGGTCATCAACCATTGTGTAGGAACAAAAAGTTATGCAAGGATTCGCAAAGAGGTAACACCTTTATCTAATATGATTTTCTTAATATGCATTCAATATTGTATTAACCCAGTAATATAATAAGTTCTATTGGTCTATGTGAGAATAGGCAGAGGATACTGGTGAGACATTCTTTAAGAAAACACATACTCGTAAAGATGGTACACCCGTTGATGATGCATCAAAAGAGATTATGGTATGCTTTATATATTATTTATTAAGAATTTTTACATGTTTGTAATATACTATTGTGCAATTTTATTAACTTCTTTAATGAAATTGTAGGATAAAATTGATGAGCTTTTATCTCAACAAACGAATGAGAACTCAGAAAGGACCACTGCTGCCCAGGATGACATGTTTGCCAAAGCCTTGGGTAAGTCAGAGAGGCGTGCCTTATGGGCTTAGGTCCAACTCCTAGGGATTTGTGGGGACCAAGAACCAACAACAGATTTGCCTCTATTGGTCAGATAGAAAATGAAAATAGAGAATTAAAGGATAAGGTTCATAATTTAGAAGAAAAAATAGAGGGCATGGCGGATAAGCTTTCCCAGTTTAACAACATGGCAGAGGAGTTTTCTCAATTGAAAAAGATGATATTAGGAAAACAGGTAATTATTATGTTTTCTATGGCTCAAATAATTATATCTATGTTAATTGAGCACATTTAAGTTTGATAATTTAACTACGTACTTTACTCTTGTAGTTGCCAAATGAGGATGCTGCTCATTTCAATACCCCAAACCAATTCCATTCCTCAGTTGGGAGCCAAGTATTAAATTGTCAATCGCAGGGTGTACAAGGTATGGATGCTTCTCCAAGCATATCCACAGGTCAAGATACTCAGCATGTTAGCTCATTTGAGATGTATTTATAGTTCAAATCTGCTATATTGTATTTTTTAATTGTTTTAGTATATTCATGATGTATATAATATTTTCCTAATAATATCATGTAAAAACTTCATGTGCAGTATTTGACAGCAATTAAGATCATGGTTCCGGGTCCAGAAAAGAATGAAGTTGTAGAAAAAGGTTTATTTATTACAGATGATCCAAAAAAAGTTGTATGGAAAGATGAACTTGGTCCCGGACGGTGTGAGGTAATGGTAAAGACGGCATTAAATAAGAATTGTGGGTTGATGAAGAAACATGCAAATCTAAGGACTATAGGAGATGCACAAGGATGCAGCATTCTTGGGTTACCTCCTTTGTAAGTATACACACGTGGATATTCAAATATACTAATAATAATTTTATCTTTGATGATAATGATGTTTAATTATGATGATTTTGTTATATTTGTTATCTTTGCTAGATTGAGCGGCAAACAGTTGGAAGGAAGAAGCATTGAACATGGCATTTTTTACAGGTATTAATATAATGCTCTCTCTCTCTCTCTCTCTCTCCTATTTCAACCTTAATTAGTTATCCCAAGAATCAATATGACATATATTATTCCATTATATACATGTGTAGTTGAGTTTTAAGCTAAGTCTCTCTCTTTAGGGGATGGCATTAATGGGTCAGAAACAAAGAGGGTTCAAGAGAACCAAACTGCTCAATTTGGGAACTTCTCATACACCCACTTCCTTGTGACAAATCCAAGCAAACAGGAGCATTTTTTTCTTGGGTCTACACTGTTTTTCACATTTAGGCTATGTTTGGTTTGAAGGAAAAGGTAGGGAAAGGAAGGGAAAGACAGAGAAACCTATACAAGGTTTGTAAAGGTTTCCCTATCTTTCCCTTTCCCTACTTTTTCCTTCAAACCAAACACAGCCTTATGGATCCCATGAGCTTGTTGCTGAACCCATGAAGGAAATCCACTTAAAATCAACTACAACAGTGGTATGAAGTATGAATCAAAAGTGGCCCACCTGCAATGAAATGGACCATGTGCACACAAATCAATTGCACCAACTTATTTCTCATTGAACCTCATAGAAAAAGAAGAAAGAATGGAACTCAAAAGGAAGTGAAGAGTTCATGAATCTATGACCAATCTCATTTCCTGCAATCCAATACTTTGGTACTTGTATACAACTTTTCTTGGAGCTACTTATTGAGCCATATACCTTGTGCTAATGTTTGGTCTTAGAAAACCCTTTGTCTTTGCCCTTTTTCTCATAGAGGATAAGTCAACATATATGTCAAGCTTCACATCAGACAAACTAAAACTCTTATAGTGCAAATTTACATGCTTACTTTCTGATTGTTTATATGACCCAAAAAAGTCAGCATATTTTCATCTACATGTACAGAAATATTGTGCAAAGACTAAAATTCAACAGTTAAGTAGAACACTCTAAAATTTATTTTATTTTTCTTTTGAAAAAGGTAATGCACTGCATTAAACAAGCAGAAGTAAAGTAGAGATTTTGCTCCTATACAGTGTTGGGCCGTATTGAAGCCTATACAAGCTCTAAACCCACCAATACAATGCAATGGCTACAAAGGAGGTGGAGCTGAAGACATTTGGGCCTGATGATTCTCTGAAGAACTTGAAGGGAGAAAGGCAAGGGAATGAGTATCTCATTAACCTTATTGATTTTCCTAGGCATGTTACCTTTCATCTGAGATCACTGCTGCTCTCCGCATTACTGATGGTGCACTGGTGGTGGATGATTGTGTTGAGGGTGTATGTGTTCAAGCTGAAACTATCCTCCGTCAAGCCCTTGGTGAGAGGATTAGGCCTGTCTTGACTGTAAACAAGATGGACAGGTGCTTCCTTGAGTCTTATCAAACTTTTCCAAAGAAGTCATTGAGAATGCTAATGTGATTATGGCTACATTACTTATGAAAGATAATCTTGAAATAGCAGGAGCTTTCATCTTTCTATATCAATAAAAATCCTATTGACTTTGTCATTGATAAAGAAAAAAGAAGAAGAAAACATTGATGTTGAACTTGTATGCACACCAAGAAAACATCATGTCAAACGAAGAAGATTTCTTTAATTTTTCATTAAATTATTATAGCATTTGGACCCAAATGCCTCAGCCTACCAAGACTAAACAACAGTTTTCAAGTTCAATGACCAAAAAACTTTCAAGTTCAGTGATTTACTTCAACATAGTTGGGCCCCACATGGAATTCATAAACACTGTTGTGTTTAGTGAAAATCCGAAATTCATAAAAGATGTGTTTGATCTCAATCCTTACATTTGTCATTTGTTTAACATTAGGCTTAGAAAGTAGGCAAGAGTTTATATTCCATATATACTTAATTAAATTTTCATATATGATTTTATATCTCCAAAAATGTGATTTCTAACTTATTTTTTATTATTTTCTTATAGATTGAACATGGTAAAGGATGATACTTCACACGTGTGGATGGAGACATTTGATCAAATTTTACATGCCATTTTTTTTTATTGAGTTTTATGTATTCAAGAACATTGAGAATTAGTTCATGTATTTAAGAACCATTTAATGAAATTTTAAATTCAATTTCCATCTTATATTATGAATTACTTGTGCTTGTATTCAATACAGGAAAGCAGGTTTCAAATAAATAATGAAAAAGTTTAGGATCTAGCCATTTAGGCTTTATGTCTTTTGCTACAGGCAATGAAAACCGTTTCTAAAGGTATGCTACAGTCAACGAAAACCGTTGCAAAAGGTCTTTTAGCTAGCCATAGATTGTTGTTCTGCTACCGATAACGTCAACCGTAGATATGGGTAATTTTTTTTCTAGCTATGGCCAATTAATATCCGTAGCTATGGATTGATGCCTTTTGCTATGGGCAACTTGGGTCCTTAATTATAAATCCATAGTTTAAGCTACGGATATCTCCACACCATAGCTATAAATGCAAATTTTGTAGCTACGAACATCACACAACCGTAGCTAAAAAATCAAATTTGTAGCTATGGATAACTTAAAAACCGTAGCTACAAATGTGTATGTAATTATTTAGGTTAGGCTTTAGCTATAGGCACAACTGTAGCTATAGGTTAGTTATAGCTACGGATGTGGTCAGCCGTAGCTATTGCCTATAGCCACCACGACTGTAGCTACCGTTTCTTGACCATAGCCAGTCCGTAGCTATAGATCTATAGCTATGGTTTTTCATATTTATAACTATGGTTTTATCTGTAGCTATAGACCTATTTTCTTATAGTGCACCTTGGGCACTAGAATGTGCCACTTTTAATACATTGGTTTTGGGACAAGGCTTATTTGAGTTTGGAACTTAGATTTGAATGATAATGAAAGAAAGATTAGATGTTTGAGAATATCATCTAGGTGAATTAATGCTTGTTTGGGAGGGATGAAGTGCAGTAGTAGTCCTGATCAAAGACACAGTCTTTTCATGTTATTCAAAAGCTTAGCAAAATTATATTATAAATACACAAGACACCTTCCTCAATACCTGAATTAACATGGGAATTCACAGGCTTGTTCGATTCTCTATACACATAATTTAATCTGAATCTAAACATTTTCATGGCTTTACATATATCTTTCATGTCCACTAAGCCATAGTGAATAAATAACCTAGGGACTGAAGATCCTGTTATTCATAACTTGCATTAGAATTTCATTATCACTTTTCACAATAATATTGTTGTCATTCATAACTTGCACCAGAATTTGGTTGTCACTTTCCATGATAACATCTTGCATAGCAAAGAGTTCAGCTTTCCACTGCAATCCCCAATGAAGCATGGATAAACTAGCCAACTAAAATAAAAGAGCTCTTCAGGGAGCATGGACTTTTTTTTTTTTTTTTTGATAATTACTTGAGTGAGGATGAAACAATCCTATAAAAATATAACCAATTATATAGGGGAAAAACATAGTGAAAAAGTATGGCATTCCCCATAAAATGGGGATATGCATAGGATGTCAAAACGTAGTTAAAAACATCAATAGAATAGACAAGGAAACCACAAGAAGTACTATGTATATTCCTAGAAAAGATTCTCACAGAATTAGCATTACCAATTTCCTATACATTTCTTGTTCCTATTTCCCAACTACTACTTGGGCATTTTCTTGCATATTTTGACCATTTCCCATTCCCACAGTTAAAACAGTTGGGCTTGCTTCTTGTTTATATACCTTGCATATTTTCCAAAACCAATTTTCTTTTTTGTGTCTGTGACAAGCATAGGACAAAACTTGAAGAGAGAACTTCAACTAATGGAGACTCAATTTGCAACTACCACCATTACCTACTTTGAGATCTAAATATCCTAATAAGAAAGTAGTATAGGTGAGTCTCAATAGCCTGTCCACACTGGTGCTGTATGGATCATGTTGGATTTCATTTAACCATTTTCAACCCAAACAAGACACTCAACACAACAACGCCTTACCAATCTCAGGTCAGCTACAAAATTTTGTTTTATCATTTCACCATGATGGTCTATTAAATTACGATTCTTCAAATCTTTTTTCAATAACTCTATCCACTCCTCTCTATTCCCATCATATTGAATTTGAAACATAATCCACCTATGGAACTGTCTAAAATCATTTAAATCAATTATGATGAGTGCTTTAGTTTTGGGTAATTAAATTGCTATTAATGGTAATATCTTTATGCTTGCGGATAGACATATTGATATGCTCCATATGGGCATGCATGCACAATAGTACTTGATCTACTTAGTACTAATGTATGCATGCATGGGTGCATGCACATTAAGTACTTAATGGGCCCTTGAAATCACCAAAATTACAATTTACACAGTAGATTAAGTACAGATGTTGATATGGATCTTCATACTTATTGCACTGGTGGTGTGATTTTTAACATTGAAGTTTATTTGATTTATTTTTTCAGTGGAAAAAATGGCATGTGTTTGATGATCCAACACTGGAGATCTAGGAGCAAATGGTTGTTATCAAATAGGGCATTACTGTACTCGATTCAGCAATAGTGGATCCACAACTTCTCTACAATTCCCAAAATGAAAGTGGAACATCTCAACTGATACCACCAGTCATTCAACCACCAATTATTTCTGTTTCCTTTTTAGCAGTTTGATATTATTGGATTTCTATAGCACTTGAATGAAAACAGAATGCAGTTGTCTCATCTCATCATATAGCACTGTGTTGTTCACATCAGTCTCCATTTGCAACAAGGGCCAAGGGGTTTGTTTGATACTTCAATAAGTCATTCAGTTGAGCCAGTTCAGCTCTACCCATCTAATTCAGTTTTCCTTATGAAATTGCAGTGGTTTAGTTGGCGTCAAAGAATGCAAGATTTGATGCTTGATATAACTGTACAATATACTCAGATATACAACAAGTTCATAATCCTTGATTTAGCTTTAATGCAGGTTTCAATTTTGCAATTTATTACATTTTTTGGGTTTACAGGTAATTTTTGAAATTTCATTTTGTTTGGACTGGATTGGGTCCAATCTAGTCCATTTACATTTCAATCGAACTGAATTGGATCCGATTTGTATGGGGTTAGGACTGGATTTGGTCCAGTCCATTTGTAAATGGATCAATGTTGGAAGGGATAGCATTGGACCAAATCCACTCCAATTAACAGCCCTAAAAGCAGAAATAACTTAAATATAGATTATATGAGAAAAAAATGTAGATTTAGCGGTTGTCACGACTACCGCTAAAAATGGTTTTAGCAGCAGCCAATACATCTTTTAGCAGCAATTGCAACTTCCACTAAAGTTGTTTTAGTGGCAGTCATTCATTTTTATCAGCAGCTACAAAAAAAAAACTACTGCTAGAACTTCTAGCAACACTTCTTTTAGCAGCAATTTGCCGACTGCCGTAAAACTTTTAGCGGCAGTTTTGATTGCCACTAAAAGTTAATTTTCTTGTAGTGATAACACTATCACCTTCTCAAGAGACTCTCCTTCAACCACTAACATTGTTCACATGCAATCTAGGCACCAAAACAAAATACCCTACAGTAACACAAAACTTTCTTTTCAGCCTATATCTCACCCTTCTATAAACCTATCTTCTCAACCCTTAACCTCATCTCCTATACAATCCACTCCCATAGCTCCTACCTCTCCTCCCACCAACACTTCCTCTTTCTATCTTGACAGCACATGATATAGATCAAACAAATACATCTCTAGATGATTTGGCTTTTGACCTCCCTATACTCTATTGATTCTTTTCGTACCATTCACATGATTCACACATACAAACATCACAATCTACCTCCCCTTCTTCTTTCCATCGATGGACTTCCACCCCAACCACTTGCTCTCTACTACCTAGCTCTCCTCCACTAAACACCTTTATCCATGATAAAAACCTAAAATGAAACACCAATTTTCATTCACTAGAACCCTCACCTTTATCTTCTCCACTACAATAGTCTTCTTTCCCTCATCCTCCATCACTATAATCATCTTCTTTATCCCATTCACCTTCTTATCCACTCATGTCATAAGCTTTCCCGATGATACTAACTTTCCTGTAATGTTCACAACCCTTCACTAACTAAAAGATAACCTTACATCCCTCACTAAAGGCACATTAGACATTAACCTAGGTACTCAATATAATCCACACATTATTAAAATAGGAAATTGTCTTATAGAACCTAAGCATCCCTAAATAATTAAGCTATTAAGAGAATTTCAATATCATTTCAGTTGGTCTTATGTTGACATGCTAGGAATATATCCCTGTTTAGTTTTGTTGGAAGGGTTAGAAATCAGGTTTGACATGACCGAACCAAATTTGGTGGTTGTACGAATTTACAAAAGTTTTCCAACCCAACATGGGAACCGATTTCTCAGTAATTTTGAAATCTAAAATTTCGATATTGATCTTGTACTAAACCAGACCAGATTTGAAATCCAAATTAAAATTGATCATACCTAATATGAAGACCACAAAACTTAGCTCCCATAATATTAGTTCATGCCCGACATTATTCCCAAAATCGGTCTCCAACTAAAGATGGTGCAATGTGTATGTGAAGTTGATTCGGTAACACCATTTCAACAAAAATTGTTCTCCAACTTGCTTGGATTGAATTGGCTTTATGAACTTGATGTGACCTGATGCTTTTCATGCAAAAACACAATGAAGGATTGATAGAAATCAATCCCTAACAATGCTAGGTTGAATTAGGGTTTCTGAAAGACAAGGGAGAAGAGGAGAGAACAAGAGAGTGGAGAGAATTAGTTAAATTGGACTCTCCCCTCTTTCTCCTTTATATAGAGCACTCTCCTAATCAAATTATGAGTTAATCCAATGTTGGATCAGGACTTTATCATTAATTGATAAGTATTATCCTCTTAAGAGGATAGATGCTCCTGTTAGATTGTGTATGCCCTTAGCTCCAATTAGATTAATGCATAGATACATTTATTGTAAATGAATAAAAGTACATTATTGTTTCATGTTGATATTGGTATGTTTCTGTATAATTACCCCTTAAACTAAGCACTTACGAGACTCATGTTATTTTAGAATGTTCTCAGTTGTTGGATAGACTTAGGGAATTTATTCTGCCAAGGCTAACACTGATGTGCTACCAAAGAAGTCAGGGCATCTTGTCTTAGTTTCAAAGATTAGACTCAAAGCACATGCAATGTGTGTTTGGATGAAACGTTGAACCCGAACCATTTTCCAATTATGCCCTGGACCATATAGATTGATGGACAAAACTGGAAAATTACACATAATCCCTAGACTTGATTATGGTATTGCACTAGCTGTTGGATTGGGTTGTCGTTGATATGCCAATCAGTGAGATCCATCAAGGGTCAAAACCTGGGTATGTTAGTCTGAGAATTCATCCGAGTGGGTGATCATAATAATAGGAGCCACTTTGTAGAACAAAATAAATGATAAGGCTTACACTCTCTCTGATAGAAACCTAAACTATCAATAGTGGATTTCAACTGTGTTTGAGATTTAGTTTGAAAAAGGTTTTAATTCCCGGGATCCATCCGAGCAAAGAGTGTGACACTGTACCTTGCAGCCATGGGAGAGGTCTTAACATGTCGGGTAGTGTTGTGATCATGGGTCAAGAAGTTAAGTGTAAGAGACTATTATAGGGCTGATTACCTGATGGGTTTTATCTTACTTAAGTCCATTATCCTTACGTTTTCATAGGACGTCTGAATTCAATGATCATTTAGGTGTAAATATTTTGGGCCCATATTGAATCCCATAGTGATGTGCTCAGGGGTTCATTGTGTTTAGTAGTGAATTTGGCCAAACCTTTTCAGTGAAGCTAGGCCGAATCCATGTGAACTTTTGTGAGGTCATTGTGGGGTCCCACGCCATAAAAATCAGGCCTAAGTTGGCCATGCAACATCTAGGATTGTAAGCCTTTGAAGAAAATAGGCCTAAGGCTCATAATTAATAAGATTAAGTAAGTTGTCACATGACAACTTATGTCATGTGCTCGGGGTTTGGAAATGGGTATAGAGCACCCATCCTCTTAAGAGAATAAGGCTTATCTCTTAATAGAGTTCAGATCCAAATTAGAGTTAGACAATCTCCTATTTGATTGTGAGAGCACTCCATAAGGAGATAAAAGAAGAGGGTGAAGCAGACTAGAAGACCACTCTCTCTTGTTCTCTTTTGACTTCCAAGAAGCCCTATCACGACCTAAGCTTTCAAGGACTGATAGGAATTAGTTTTATTCTGATTTTTGCAAGAAAAATTTAGAGGAATTTCAAGTTCACCTTCCCCGGTTCAATTTTAGTAGTTGGGTTGTAGTATTGTTGAAAACGGTGTTGCTGAATCAACTTCACCTATACACTATGCCATCTTCAGTGGAGTCTAGTTTTAGGACTGATTTGGGCGTGAACTTCCACCTTGGGATCTGCATTTGTGGTATCCGTATCAGGTATAAATCTCCATCTTTGTTTGGTTTCAAATCTGGCCCAGTTTAGTGCAAGACCGATCCTAAAAAAATGTAGTTTTTTAAAACATAAGAAATTTGATTCCTATAAGGATTAGGAAATTTTTGAAATTTCATCCAGCCATCTAGCATGGTCGGCCATCCATATGATGGATCCTAACCTTTTCAATAGCTCTATACCCAGATCCATGCCCATTTTCAAGCCAAATCACATGTGATCACTTAACTAATCATATTAGTAATGGACCTTAGGCCCATTTTCTCTAATGGTTCACATTCCAAGGTGTTGTATGGCCACTTTAGGCTTGAATACTATATGGCATGGGACTCACAAAGGTCTTACACAAGTCCATAAGAGTTTGGCCCTACCTTTGGAAGAAGTTAGGCCGAATTCATTACTCATGGCAGTGAACCCCTAACCCAATCAGCTTGGGTTCAGTTTGGGCCCAACATTTATACCTAAATGATCATTGGATTCAGCCACCCTATGAAGAACCAAGGATAATGGACTTATGTAAGATAAAGCCCATAAGGTAATCAACCCTATAATGGTCTCTTACACAATGGCACACTCTCTGCTTGAACGGATCACAAGATTAAAACCTTTTGCAATCATTTTTTATAAAATAGTAATATAACATATGGATGCATTTTGCAAATCGGATTTCAAATACAGTTGAAATCCTCTACCGGCAATTTAGGTTTCCATCAAAGAGAGTGTAAATCTTGATATTCACTTTGTTTGACAAAGGGACCGGTCCTATCACTACCCACTCAAATAATAACCCAAACTGCCCCAACATGGCAAGGAATTTAACCCTTGATGCATCTCACTGGTTAGCACATCAAAGGCTGCTCAGTCCAATACCTAGTGCAGTATAATAATCAAGTTTAGGGCTAAGTGTAACTTTCCAGTTTTGCCTATCTATCTCCAAGGTTTAGGGCATAACTGGAAATTGGTCTGGGTTTAGTGTTTCTTTTAAACACGCACTAGATGTGTTTGGGGTTTAACCCTAATAGCTGAGACAAGCTACTCTACTAGTTCAGCAACACACCAGTGTTAGCCTTGTAGGATAAACTCCCCAAGTCTATTTAATGGTTGAGAACATTCTAAACTAACATGAATCTCATAAGTGTCCAGTTTAAGGAGTAATTCACAAAAAACATACTAATTAGAACATGAAGCAATAATGTACTTTATTTATTTACTAATAATGTTTTATGTACATCAATCTGATTAGAGCTAAGGGCATACACTATCTAACTGTTCTCACTTGCACTTAGGTCTAATTGGGCATTAGCCTCAATCCCATACTATCCACATGTCCTTCAAACACTTTCTGTGTTAGTGTCTTAATTAACAGGTTTGCCACATTTTCCATTGATGCTACCGTATAAATCTAGATGTCTCATCTATCAACAATCTCCCGTAGAATATGATACTTCCTCTCATTGTGCCTTGACTTCGATTGTGTTTTTGGCTCCTTAGCTTGAGCAATGGATCCAATGTTGTCACACAATAGTGAAATGGGTGATGTGTTGGATGGTACAACTCCTAATTCCTAGATGAATTTCTTCATTCATACTACTTCCTTGGCAGCTTCATTTATGGCAATGTACTTGGCCTCGATCGTGGAGTCTATTGTGGACCCTTGTTTTCAATTTCTCCAACTAACTATACAAGGTTCCGACATAAAGATGTATCCAGATGTATACTTTCTATCATATGGGTCAAACTGAAAGTCGACATCTATATAACCAATTGTTAGATAGTGTATGCCCTTAGCTCCAATCATTGGTTGTTTATGTGTAATTACCCCTTAAACTGGACACTTATGAAACTTGTGTTACTTTAGAATGTTCTTAGCCGTTGGATAGACTTGGGGAGTTTATCCTACCAAGGCTGACACTAATGTGTTGCCAAAGAGGTTGGTGCAACTTGTCTCGAATGCTAGGGTTAGACCCAAAGCACATGTAGTGTGTGCTTGTTTGAAGCGCTGAATCCGGACCAATTTCCAGTTATGCCCTGGACCTTGGAAACTAATGGGCAAAACTGGAAAGTTACACATAATCCCTAGACTTGATTATGGTACTGCATCGAGTGTCGAATTGAGTTGTCTTTGGTATGCCAATCAATGATATCCATTGTGGGTCAAAACCTAGGTATGTTGGGGCAGTATGAGAATTCACTTTAGTTGGTGATCATAATGATAGGATCAGCCCCTTTGTTGGACAAGTGAATGATCGGGACTACACTTTCTCTGATGGAAACCAAAACTGTCAGCAATCAATTTCAACTGTGTTTGAGATTTGTTTTGAAAAATATATTTATATGATATATATATTATGTTTCAAAAAAAAAGTGTTTGCAAAAAGGCTTTTAATTCCCGGGACCATCCGAGTAGAGAGTGTAACACTACACCTTGCAGTTAGGGGAGAGGTCATTCCCTATCGGATAGTATTTGATCATTATGGGCTGAGAGGTTAAGTGTAAGAGACCATTAAGGGTTGTTTACCTGATGGGCTATATCTTACTTGAGTCCATTATCCTTGATCCTTCATACGATGGTTGGACTCAATGATCATTTAACTGTACATGTTGGTCCATTAAGAGCCCATACTGATGGACTCAGGGGTTCATAGCATTTGGTAGTGAATTCGGCCAGGCCTTTTTACAAAGGTTGGGTCGAACACATGTGGGCTTATGTGAGGTCATTATTGGGGTCCCACGCCATACAAATTAAACCTAAATGGGCCAGCAACTATCTTGGAACGTGAACCACTTGCTTAATGGGCCTAAAGCCCATGGTTAATAAGATTAATCAACATGTGACATGGGGCAAATCTTGGTTTGTATCAAATAAAACATTACAATGTATCTTTACAAAAACTATCTCTGAATTAGGAAAAGACTGATCAACTAAACTATTCCTTACTCTCCTAGCATACCACACCTCTTTTAGAACACCAACAAGTGCCACACCTTATTCACTTGTCTATGGCACCAAGGCCATTTTACACACGAATCTAGAATTATAATTCATACGCATTTCATTGCATGACATAATCCCACATGATACATTTCACTAATCACGCTTATACCAGTTAGACCTCTTAGAAGAACATCGATTACATGCTCTTAATCACATGCAGGCATACCAAAAATGCATTGCCTGTTGCCATAATAAATGTACGCATAGTCATAGCTTTAATGTTGGTAATTTCGTACTCAAACAATGTTGCCACCACCAGGTAAATTCCATCCTAATTTCTTTTTTTTCTTTTGGTATTTGGTGCTATTTGGTGCTATGCACAACTTCCCCTTGACCCCTTTTTCCCCAAAGTACCGGTTGCGGGATTTGTTTCCACATTGGAACAAACCAGTTAAAACACCAACGAACTAGCCCTTGTTACCCTTACCTTCCCTAACTAACATTGTTATAATTATAGCATACTTTGATTCCCCAAAGTTCCATCCTAATTGGGAAGGACCATTTGTTATAATTATTACATACTTTGCTTCTATTTACTACTAAGCTTATGCTAATGGTGCACCCTTACCTTTCTTAACTAACATTAAGTATTTGAAGAAATTTTATCCATGACTAATGTTATCACTATACTTAGTCTTACATGCTTACAAGATATATCGATTAAAGCACTCCTCTCATTATTCATTTCATTCACTTATTATACACTATTACTATTGCTACTACCACTGCTATTTTATCTAATTATTATTATTATTATTATTATTATATCTACTTTTCTCACATCTTTAACTCATTTACTTTGTTTCTTTTGAACTCTATCTTTTCTCTTTGCATTATATTTTCATTCATTTCTTTTAACATTTACTACTTTTCTACCTTCAAAACCACTTTTTTTTATTTACTTATACATACTAAAAAAAACTATCCTTTTGGCATGTTTTCAGTAACTTTGTTTAATTCTCTTGTCTCCTTTAAACTTGTTTAGTTTTGTTTTGGATTTCAACTTTCTACCTTTTATTTTCACATCACATAAAAAAAAAAATCTTTTGCTTGCTTTTTTGTTTAGTTTCATGTTCTTTACTTTCAAGTCTTTTAGAGTAAAATTGTTTTCTAGCTACTCTCCTTTATCTACTTGCCACATCAACATGAAGCCTATAAAGATGTTTGTATGTTGTTACTCCTTTGTCTGTCTATCTCTAGCATTTCTCTTTTTTCTTCTCCTTATCTTGCCTACCTTACCTTTTCCCTCTCTCTCTCCCCCCCCCCCCTGGCTTCCACATGCCAAGACACATGGCATCCAAGAAGGGCAACCTCTCTCAAGTTGTCTTCTAATTGAAAACTCAAAACCCCATTTTACTTTAACCTAGTCAACTTCTTTGCCACTCACAAAACACAACTAGTGGCAAAGAGGGGCAATTGTAAACATAAAATATTTTTTTTTCTTTTTCCTCCCTAGGTGACCCCACCCACTTTTTCTTTTTCTCTTTCCTTTGTTTTTCTTTCTTTTTCTCCTCTCCCAACTTCCTTTCCTCCTCTTTCCTTCTCTCTCCATGGACCCTACCCTTTTCTTCCTTCTTTCCTTTTCTTTCTTTTCTTCCTTCCCCTCTTCTCCCCTTCCTTCTTCCTCTCCCAATGCCTCTTTTTGTCTCCCCCAGTCTCTCTCTCCCTCTCCTTTCCTTTCATGAATCTTCCCTCTCCTTAGCGTCTCTTGGAACCCACCATAAAACCCCAAAAATTCAACACCATTGGGAGGATAAGCTTTCACTCAATAAAACCAACAATCGTCCACTCTCACTTTCTCCAATCAATACCATAACCTACAATAAACTTTCCTCCTTTTCGCCTCTTCACCCAACAAATCAATTCAAGAAGGAACCTTTCTTTCCCTTCAAAACCTTTTTTTCTTTTTATTACCTCTTTTCCTAAAGTCCTAACAAGGGAAAGCACTATCGTAGTCATTCATACTGCTTTATAATAGAATTATCAAATAGCCCATCCCCCAAACACTAAAGACACACAAGATGCAAAAGGGACAAAGCTGTCACACTGGCATACCTTGGCCACACTCCCCAGCCCACTATTTTCTACAAGAGGAGGAGATCACTCGCCAATTAGCTATGTTGGATTATCACTCCTTTCTAATCAAGGGAAGTCTTAAACCCCTCTTGTTTATTTTCATTCTCTTAGTAAAATCTACTATAGTTAATTTTACTCTATAATATGCACACTACAATAGCTTAATGGGGTTGATTGATATACTAATACACTTAATCCGAATCACTAAAACATTTAAACCTAAACAGACATTCAAAGTTTGTTTGATTCCTGGTACAATTATGTATGAGAACCTCTTTCTTCTAGAAAAAGGATTAGTTTGGAATACTATTGAAATTTTGCTAATTTGATTAGTTTACACATTTCTTTATACGTCATTGATTATCTACTTATTGACATGAAAATTGTATTTTATTATTTATAGTCTATAGTCTAGTTTAGTATTAGCCCTATCATGTGTATATATATTATATAAACTATTGGCGTTACCTTTATTTTGTCTTGTTCTATATGTTTATGTGATCACGACAGTTATACTAGCTCTTTTTAACACCCCAATTGGTTTGTGAAAATTCATTTGAATCCTCTTAGCTTCGCCCATTATTTCTACCCAAAACCTATTTTGGAACTTCTTTATACATACAGCAATTATCTTAGTGTCTAGCCTCCCTAATTGATCTCTATAACCTCATTTGATCCCCATTAATTATAATGGTTAGCTTTGCATCTCTAGAATAAGATGTCTTCAATTCTGAATCATCACCTTCTTTTAACTATTCTTTGTAATACATATTTATATTCTTGTGTTTCCGATTTATAATCCATTTCTATTGAATTGTTGTTATATCATTGTTTCAATTTTTTATCTACTTGTGCTTTCAAGAAACTATCAAGAATCACATATCTAGAGTTGAAGATATCCAATGGATTTGGGACAAATACATTCCCCTAAAGGTTGCCTTTGGTCATTAGAGGATTATGTGTGTGTGTGTATATATATTGTAGAGTGCCTATTGAAATGAATATCAAAAAGCTAAGGATTCCTATCTGTTCACATTGTGTTTATTGTAAGAATGCAAAGAGACTATTCACCATGTTTTTATAGATGGTACCCTTACTACTAAAACTTGTAGTTATTTTGCATCCACCCTTGGTATTAACATTAGCCTAGACGGTTCTATTGGTAGTAGAATTCATACTTGGCAAATTCGAGCGAGAAGGATTGTCATTGGGCTTGGATTATTGGTAGTTTACCTACCATTGTTTTGTAGAAGATTTCAAAAGAACAAATAAGCGTCATATGGAGAACAAGTTTCTAAGCTTACAAGGGGTGATCTCTAAGATTACTCAATGGTTACGAAAGAGGTGTTTCTCTTTAACCTTCAAAAAGGACTCTAGTCGAGTTCAATAGGCTCAAATTCATACTTCAGGGTATCTAATCGGCTAGTGGTTTCCCCCAAATCTAGCAAGGGAAACCTTAGAATTAGTGGTGGAGGTTGTGTTATGAGGAATCAACATAATATAGTCTTGTTTGCCTTTGCTCGATTCTATGGTTTATTAAATAATCTAGTATTCGTGCTATCTTCGATGGGATTAGCTATGCAGTGAATTTTGGTTACTCTTTCTTAGCGATATTTTCAGATCCAAAGGTTTTAATTGATATTCTCCCAGGTTAACACACCCCTCCTTAGGGCTTGTGGTATTGGATGGAAATAATCCAGCAAGTCTTACAACACTGTTCTTATAGATTTCTCATTCACAATTATTGAGAGAGCAACTAGGTAGTCATGCCCTTGCTAACGTGGCTTGTGACTTTGGCTCAAATCGCTTTTATTATTCTTGATAGTAACTTCCTCGTCGTATACAGTATCTAGTTAGATTAGATGGAATTGGTTTACCTTATTTTAGATGTAAATAGGTCCTTTCTCCTCATTGTAGCCTCTATTTCTTTTTACACTTAATTTGTGCCTATTTTGAACCTTCATTTCTACAATTTTTTGCAACACAATTGAACACTAGTCATATTAATTATTTTTTTAATAATTGAACCCCTAAACTATTCTTAGATATACACCATTAATTATTCAAAATTGAACCTAAGCTTGTTTTCTGTTTCTTGCAAATTTTTAACCTAATTGGCTTTGGGTTCTTTTATTTGGAGTTTCTTCTAAAATTGTTGTACTTCAAGTTATTTTAGCAATTTTATAGAATGGACAATTTAGAGCTTTCCATAAAGTTTTTTGTGAAAAATCTCTTCTTTTCCCTTCCCTTCTCTTTCCTTCTTTTCTTTTCCATTTGCTCTGTTAAACAATGTATGCCCTTAGCTCCATTCAGATTAATGTACATAAGCATTTATTTGTAAATGAATAAAGTGCATTGTTGTTTCATGTTGAGATTGGTATGTTTCTATATAATACCCCTTAAACTAAACACTTAAGAGACTCATGTTGGTATATAATGTTCTCAGCCATTGGATAGACTTGGGGAGTTTATTCTAACAAGGCTAACACTAGTGTATTACGAAGGAGTTGGAGAAACTTGTCTCAACTGCTAGGGTTAGACCCCAAGCACAACCAGTGGGTGTTTATTAGAAGCACTGAACCCAAACCAATTTCAAATTATGCCTTGGACATTGGAGATAAATGGGTAAAACTAGAAAGTTATACATAACCTCAGGTTTGATTATGATACTACACTAAGTGTTGGACTGGGCTGTCTTTGATATACCAACTACTAAGATCCATTAAGGGTCAAATGCCTAGTATGTTAAGGCATTATAAGAATTCACCCCAGTGGATGATCATAGTTATAGGAGTGGCCCCTTTGTCGAACAAAGTGGATGTCACTTTTGTAAGGAGACCAAACACTAGAAGAGGAATTGCCCTCAATATCTGAAATCCCTCAAGAAGAAGAAAGAAGGTAATTTCAAAACTCAGGTCATAGAGACCAATATGTTGGTCACTTCTGCATCCAAGTGTATTGGCTCTGAAGCTTCTACTCATGCATATAACACTTTGAAAGGATTCAAAGAAAGCAAAAGGTTGAATGATGACGAGGTCGTGCTTTACTTGGGGACATCTACAACCGTTGCAGCTACTGCTATAGGAACAGTAGAAGATTTACCAACTTGTGAACCTTGCATTCAAGGAAAGATGGCAAAAAGGTCATTTATAGGTAAGCCTAAAAGAAGTACAAGCACACTTGACCTTAAACATACTGATGTATGTGGTCCCATGAATGTTAGGACATAAAACCAACACTTTTACTATATAACTTTCACCGGTGACTATTCTCGGTATGGTTACGTATACCTAATGAGAAATAAGTCTGAGACATGAAGTCAAGAAACAAATAGAAAGACAAATCAAAATCCTTCAGTCAGATCGATGAGGTGAATATCTCTTTGACAAATTTAGGGACTACTTAAAGGACAATAGGATTATATCACAATTGTCTTATCCTTCTACACCACAATTAAACGATGTATCAAAGAGAAGAATTCGGGATTTATTGGATATGATCCAGTCCTCGTCCACTCAAAGTTACCCATATCCTTTTAGGGACATGCATTAGGGATTTTGATCTACGTGCTAAACTAAGTTCCAACTAAATCGGTTCCTAAGACTCTTTTTAAGCTATGGACTGGCAAGATACCAAGTGTAAGACATAGGGGTGGATTCAAGTTGAGTTGAGTTGAATACTTGGCTATTTGAGCCTGGCTCGGTGAAATAGTCTTAGGCTCGAGCTCGATTCGAGCTAGAGAATTAAGCTCAAGCTTGGCTCGATTCAAAGCTCACAATTTTGAGTTCGGCTCGGCTCGAGCTCAACTACAAGCCAAGTTTTTTCTAAAAAATAAAAATTATACATATAAAAATATTTTTTTATTTTACATACAACAAAATAAGAATTATAAAAATTATTTATTATATATATAAAATAAAAAATATACATATAAAAATTGTTTTTATTTTACATACAAAAAAATAAGAATTATAAAAATTATTTAATGTTATACATAAAAAACAAAAATATTATTATATAATAAAAATTATTTATTTTATATATTTATATATATGTATATGTATGTATGCATGCATGTATGTATGTATATAATAAAAAAATTATTTATTTATTATACTAGTCTCATAAGCCTCACAAGCTGAGCTTCACTGGGCTCGCGAGCTTAGCTCGAAGCTCGATTTAAATCAAGTCGAGCCGAACTCAAATAAATCGTGAGAAGCTTGGCTCATGGCCACCCCTAATAAGACACTTGAAAATATGGGGTTTTCCAGCACATGTCAAAAAGACAAGTTTAGACAAATTGGAATCCAAAATAAATCGTTGCCTATTTGTAGGCTACCCCAAGAACTCTATTGGGTATCTTTTCTATGACCCATGAGAACAAAATATTTTTGTTAGTCGAAATTCCCACTTCTTAGAAGAGGACTACATCCTGAATAATTACCATCAGAAAGTCATTCTTGATGAGGAGGGCTCAAGGGTAGTGGGAGTTAGTTCACAAATTCCAATTTGTAATATTTAGCCTAAAAAATCTACCTAGGTATTTAAACCTCTTGTATGATTTGACTATGATCAAAAAGGTTACTTGATGGAAGCAATAGACAGCAAGGAAGATTCCATGACTTATACAGAAGATATGTTATACATAGACTCCTTGAAGTGAGTATATGCCATGAAAGTTGAGAAGGACTCGATGAAAACCAACAGAGTCTAGACGTTCGTAGACCCAACCCTGGGGTGAAAGTAATTGGTTACAAATGAATTGACAAGAGGAAGAAGAGCCCTAAAACCTATAAAGCTTGGCTTGTGGCGAAAGGTTACACTAAGAAAGTCATCGATTATGAGGAGACTTTCTCACCTGTGGCTATGCTCAAATCCATTACGATAGTATTAACTATATTTGCACACTACAACTATAAAATTTGGCTAATGGATGTCAAAATCGCATACCTGAATGGAGATCACACTAAAGATAATCTATATGCAATAATCAGAAGGCTTTATGGCCAAGGGTCAGGAATACATGGTGTGTAAGTTGAATAGATCCATATATGGATTAAAATTCGGATGAATCCTATGTTTATAGAAAGATAGTGGAAGATAAGGTTACATTCTTGGTTTTATATGTAGACGACATTCTACTCATTAGGAATGACACAGGATTATTAACCACATTGAAGGTATGGCTTTCATAGCAATTCTCCATTAAAAGATATTGGAGAAACTTCTTACATCTTAGGACTCCAACTCTATAGAGATAGATCGAAGAAGTTAATTAGATTGTCCCAATCTACTTATGTTGATAAGATCATCAAAAGATATAGCATGCAGAACTTTAAGAAAGGATCCATTCCGTTCAAGCATGGAATTACTCTCTCCAAAGGAATGTTACCTAAGACCTAGGAGGAGATAGAGGACATGAGAGAGGTTCCTTATGCCTCAGCCGTATGAAGTATCATGTATGTTATGTTGTACACTCAGCCAGATATTGTTCAGGCCATAAGTATAGTGAGTAGATATCAATCCAACTTAGGACAAGAGCATTGGATTGTTGTAAAGAACATATTAAAATACCATAGAAGAACCAAAGACTATTGTCTTATCTTCGATGGTAGTTCACTACAAATGGTTAAGTATACACTAGCCAACTTCTAATATGATCCAAATGATTGAAAGTTTATATCTAGATACATTTGGGATCCTGTGTAGTGAGTTAGAAAACTAGTCTACAACCAAGGCCAAGCACATTGCCATAAGTGAGGCTGCCAAATAAATAGTATGGATGAAGAAATTCATCTAAGAATTTGGAGTCATACTACATCATCCATTCCATTGTTGTGTGACAACACTAGTTCTATGTGGGAGATTGTTGGTAGAGGAGGCATCTAGATTCAGAAGGTAGCATTAGCGGAAAATGTGGCAGACCCATTGACGAAGCCACTCACACAGAAAGTGTTTGAGAAACATGTTGATAGAATGGGACTGAGGCTTATACTCAATCGAACCTAAGTGCAAGCGAGAGCTATTAGGTAGTGTATGCCCTTAGCTCTAATCAGATTGATGTACATAAGAATTTATTGTAAATGAATAAAGTACATTGTTGTTTCATGTTGAGATTGGTATGTTTCTGTGTATACCCCTTAACCTGTACACTTAAGAGACTCGTGTTAGTTTAGAATGTTCTTAACCATTGGACAGATTTGGGGAGTTTATCCTAATAAGACTAACACTAGTGTGTTGCCAAGGAGTTGGTGCAACTTGTCTCAACTGCTAGGGTTAGACCCCAAGCACAGCGATTGGGTGTTTATAAAAAGTATTGAACCTGGACCAATTTCCAGTTATGCCATGAACCTTGGAGATAGATGGGAAAAACTGGAAAGTTACAAATAACTCCAGACTTGATTATGATACTACACTAGGTGTTGGACTGGGCTATCTTTAATATGCTAACTAGTAAGATCCATTAAAAGTTAAATACCTATGTATGTTGTGGCAGTTTAAGAATTCACCCGAGTGGGTGATCAAAGTGATAAGGTCGATCCCTTTGTCGAACAAAGTGAATATTAGGGTTTATACTTTCTCTCATGGAAACCTAAACTGCCAGCAATGGATTTCGCCTGTGTTTGAAATCTAGTTTTGCAAAAGTATTTATATGTTATATATACTACAATTTTATGAAAAATGTTTGCAAAATGTTTTATTCCCAGGATTCATCCGAGCAGAAAGTGTGGCAGTACACCTTGTAGTCAAGGGAGAAGTCTTTCCTTATCAGGTAGTGTTTAATCATTATGGGCTGAGAGGTTGAGTATAAGAGACCATTACTGGACTGTTTACTTGATGGGTGTTGCCTTACATGAATCCATTATCCTTTGATCTTCATAGGGTGGTTAAATCCAATGATCATTTAGGTGGTGTTTAGTTGCAATGTAATCTTATTTGCACTAGTACAAATATATAGTAGTGCAAATGGAAAGAATGCAAATTCTGGTCTAATTTGGTTTTGGATTTTACTTCATTCTATTTTAGATCTTATTTTACTTCATTTGTATCGTAATCAAATATAATAAGGTAATTTTGAAACAAAAATAAATCAGAATTTACATCCAAATCATTTTCACTATCTTAATTTTGCATCAATGCAAATAAATTTGCATTGCAACCAAACACAACCTTAGGTGTAAATGTTGGGCCCAAAGGCCCCAAACTAAACCAATGCTGATTGGGTCAGGGGTTCATTGTCCTGAGTAGTGAATTCGGCCTAACCTCTTTCAAAGATTGGGTCGAACCCATAAGGGCTCATGTGAGATCATTGTAGGGTCCTACGCCATACAATGTTATGCCTAAAGTGGCCATGCAATATATTGGGTGTCTCGCCCAAAATTATAACCTAAAAAAATGTTTTTCTAAAAATAAAAATAAGAATAAGAATGTTCGAATAAAAGTATCAATGATTAAAGGATGAAAAATAGTATTGTGATGAACAAGGCTTCGAGATTCACTTGGTCGATTTGCGTAATTATTCTCGACTTTGATTCCTATTTATTACTCAATTGCAAGTTTCATGTCTCAAACAAACAATCGGAAAATATAACTTTGAAACCAAAGACAAAAACAAAAGTATTTGTTCTGAGAGAATTAGTTTTCAATGAAGAACATAACAATTTATTTTTACAAACTACCCTAGACCAACAATATATCAAACTGACAGTATTGTAGTCAATGATCAACCCATAAAATAAATCTACCCAATCAATTATTTTCTAACAAATTGTACATAAAAAGAGCATGACTAATCTTATATGGAAATTGAAGATTATAACTTCTGGGTTTATCAAAATAATAAAAGAAATCTCTCAAGAACAAAATTAAACATTGAAATCTCTCAAGGAATCAAAGTAAAATAACAAGTAAAACTCATCGATCAAGATCCTCCCTAGCCTTATTAAAGCTTTAGCTGCGCTTGGATGTCATTCTCCCCTCTTCTCTTCTGTGAAAAACTGAGAAAATAATGCCAAAACAACCTCTGGAACTCATCCCCTCTTCTAGGTCAGATTTTTCCTTTTTATTGTGCTGTTAGGCTCCTCAATTTGCTCAGCCTAGATCCGCGTTTTAGCCCCCAATTTTCACCTTGATAGAAATTGATTTAGAAAACGTTATCAACAGATGAATTGTATCCCTATCTCTTATTATCAACAGCTGTCCATATATTCAAGAATCATCAAATTTAGACATCTGTAGAGAAAGATATGCCCAAAATACCGAACCCTGTTCAGAGTAAAACGGGAAATGAATCAGCACTCATACTTGGGTCATGGAACTTGGGCTTGGGTTTCTTGGACATATGTTTGGGCTTTCTTCCATTCAATTATTAATTCTTTCAGCATAAAAATTGCATAAATAATAAAATTAATATTTATAAAATTATTGTGGAAAAATATTACTTTTAAGCTCTTTATTTTACAAATGTCAATTGTTGAGCACACTTTAGATATACATTTTCATGCTTTCATCATTGGGTCATAAGCCTTTGAAGTAAATAGGCCTAAGGCCCAAAATTAATAAGATTAATTAAGTTGTCACATGAGTTGTCATGTGCTTTGGGTCAAATCTAGGTTTGGTATTGGGTATGGAGCATCTATCCTCTTAAGAGGATAAGGTTTATCTCTTAATAGAGTCTAGATCAAAATCAGATTTGGATAATCTCCTAATTAGATTAGGAGAGTACTCCATAAGGAGATAAAAGAAAAGAGGGTGAATTAGGATAGGAGTTTTCACACACCCGCTCTCTCTTCTTCTCTTTTCATTTAAGAAACCCTAATTCGACGTAGGCTTTCAAGAACTAATTTTTTATCAGTTTTTCTTCTAGTTTTGCAAGAAAAATGTTGAGGAAGATCAGGCTCACTCACCCCATTCGATCCAAGCAAGTTGGATAGCAGTTTTGGAGAAAACATTGTTGTTGAACCGGCTTCAGCTATACACTGCACCATCTTTAGTGGAGGTTGGTTTTAGGACTAATTTGGGCGTGAACTTCCACCTTGGGATCTATATTGTGGTATTTGTATTATGTATATTTTTTCCGTTTGATTTAGTTTCAAATTTGGTCCGATTCAGTGCAAGATCGATTTGGGAAAATGTTGTTTTTCAAAACACCAGGAAATTGGTTCCTAGAAGGGATAATAAATTTTTCAAATTTTCCCAACCATCTAGCATGGTTCAGCCATCCATAAGATGTATTATAACCCTTCCAACACCCATCTTTTCTTCAAATCAAACATAGTCTTAAAAGAATCAATATATTTTAGCAAAATTATGTTTAATGGATTTCAAGAATTTATTTATTATATCATCAATGATTAACAATTATATAGGAATGGCAACGGGGCAGGTTTGGGGCAAGGCACACCATCCCTGTCCCCACCCCGTAGTCAAGACACTCTACCCCATCTTTGCCCTATCCCTAGTGTCAGGGGGTTCACCGCTAAGCATCCACTCCCCGTTAGGGACGGGGAATCCTCAGATTTCCTTGCCTTGTCCTCATTGTCGGGCGAGTTCAAGGAAAGGCACCCACTCCTCATCAAGGATGGGGAATCCTTGAATTTTCCCTACTCTGTCCCCAATATCGAGCAAGTTCAAGTTAAGGCACCCACTCTTCATCAAGGATGGGGAATCCTTGAATTTTTCTTGTTCTATCCCCAATGTCGAGTCGGTTCAAGGCAATGCACCCACTCCCCGTCAACCCAATATTCAATTTGATAACAAAAATGATCAAAAGGATATATTGAGTATCAGCCACATGGTAAATTTCTAAAAGTACATTAATTGTCCTTAATTTTCAAAAATGTAATTGCATGAAAATTTTGGAAACTTTATTACATTTGTATAATTTTAAAAATTTATTCAAATTTATTTTTAAATTGTTATTAAATAATTTATTTTCTTTTTAAATGGTTTCTTATAGAATTATACTAATTTATCTTATATTTTCTAATATAAACTAATCAATAATTTCCTTTTTTCGACTTCATACTAAATTATGAAAGTTACATAATTTTTTAATAGTTTTCCAAAATCTATAAAATATAATAAATTTTCCTAAAATTTCCAAAATATTCCAATAATTTTCAATAATTATTTAATACATTTTAAATAATCTTTCAAAAAATTTCCAAAAGTTTGATATTATTTCTTTTTATTTCCAAAATGTTATTTTATGAAAATTTTATTACATTTATGTAATTATGGAGATTTATTGAAAATTATTTTAATTTTTTTATTAAGTAGTTTGCTAATAAAATACACTAATTTATCTTTTTTATTCTAATATAAATTAATTATAATTTCATTTTCCACCATTATAATATTTTGTTCCGTAATCTGTATTCTGATTTTAACTATAATAATAGCAATAATTAAAATTTTATACTTTTTGATAATTGTTAAATATAATTCTCAATTTTATAGAAATTAGTTAAAGAGTTTTCAATTTCTATAAAATATTGTTAATTAACATGAATATAACAGCATTTACCCAAATACTTTAAAAAGTCATGATGAGTTAATTAATAACAATATTTATTAATTTTGGTAATTTACTAATCATATTTTTTAACTTTTGGTAATAACACTGTTTAATATTCATTGAATATGGGTTGAATTAACTATTAATCATATTTAACTATTTATTAATTAATATGAATATTTTAAATGAGAAAGAGTGGATATAGATTGAGGGGAGAGATTTTAGGAATTGATTTGGGAGTGGGGTAATATGATATGTTCCTAATGACTTATAGGAGAATATCTTAGGAAAGAGATTCTAGGAATATTTTTAGGTAGTTGTGTTGGGAATGGTGGTATGGCTTAATGGGAGTCATGGGAAGGGGAGAGTAGAGATAGTCAAAGAGAATGCAATGTGAGGGTAATGAAGGAGGAGAGACATGTTGTTGTAGACCATTTTGCTATATATATGGATAGATAGATGTATATATATAGATTTTGGCTTCATGGGCTTTTACCAAAAGAGACAAGGATCTTACCAATCGAAGAATTTATGCTACATTGGGTTCGAACTTCTAGACCGGGTCCATTCACATTTTAGCCCTTAGCAAAATCCCACCCCGAGACTGCTGAAGTTGCACTTTGCCTTAAGGGCCAAAAATGCCAAAAGGTTATTCCATTGCCTATCTAGAATTCAAATGCCCTAGTTGCCATTTTGTCACAGGGCTAGTCGTTGGGGCCCTGTGTGGCACTCAGTGTGTTGAGTAAGCCTATGAAACAAAGTAATAACACAACAAAGGCAACAAAACAAATTAGTAAAAGGCAGTTTTGTATTGCAATAGATGGCAAGCACAAGCACACAAGTTTGTGTTGAGGGGACCTCATGTTTAACCTTTACACGGTCTTGGCACCACTCAACTACTTACCTCCCCTCAAAGAGTAAGTTAAGCTTTTGGTGCTCTAACAAAAGATTACATCAAAATATTGAAAAATTATACTATATAATTACAATAATGCCATGGGGATTCCCCCATGTCCTAGGCATGGAGAAGGTACTTGATGGTACGAAAAAAGTTGTCACTTGTGATAGTGACAAGGAGGATTTTCAATATTACATCAAAATATTGAAAAATCATACTGCATAATTACATAATTACAAGCTAGTCGTTTTCAAAGATTAGCTTTTGCTTGCTACTTAATTCTATTGTTGGCAAAAGAGGATTCTTCAGTTGATCCACAAACTTCTTCACTTCCAAGGCCTAGGCAAGTGCTTGGGTGATAGGTTTAATGGTGCTTAGAGTGATGGGAAACCTATGGCCAAGTCCTAAGTTAAGTCCTTGGCTAGTGGAAGGTAAGTTAGGCGTGGCTTAGTTTGGCTTGCGCTACTAGCTAAGATAGGGATTGGTGCAAAAGATGAATTTAGGTCAAAAGGATGTTGGACATTGAGGGGTGTTCCCCAAGGTTCTCTCCTCACAGGACTATTATGTAAGCTAGATGGAGGCCAAATGTTGGAATGGTTCCTAGGGAATGTGGGTGGCACTCTCTTCCCATGGTGACAAGTAAGGCTGGTGTTGGAGTTGGCTTTGGTTCTTCTCTTTGGCCCGTCAATTGAGGGCGCGAGCAGCTTCGGCTTCCGCTGTGAAAGTGGTTGTGGTTGGCGTTGGTGCTGATGTTGATGTTGGCATTGGCATGGTATAGGAATGGATTTGGTGGAGACTTCTTCTTAGTGATGACTTCTCAACCCGTTCTGGTGCTAAAGTGGGGGTCTTCCTTGTTGGCATGGCACTAGCTTTGTGGGTTTTGCTTCTTAGTACCATTATGGGGCTGAAAGCTACTTCCCAAGTACCTTGAGTGTTATTGTCACTAGAATCATGCAAGGAGAATGCTCGTCTAAGATGAGTAGACAGTTGATGTATGGCATGAATGCTTCTTCTACTTGCGTGAAAAACTACATTCCTAGGACAACTTGAAAATTATCCAAAGGTACCACAAATAGATTGATGTGTCCTTTCCATGGCCCAACTTGGAGCTCTACTCTACGAGCCATTCCTTCTACTGTCTTGGCCCCTGAGTTGATAGTCTTGATCCGCCCTATTTGTTTGGTGGTGGCCAATCCAAGTTGTTGTGCCTCAGTAAGTGAGATAAAGTTGTGAGTGGCCCCGTTATCCACCAAGGCTTGAATCGGCCTTCTACCGAGGGTGATGTCCACATATTTTAGCCCCTTGTGGGCTTTGCCTAGGTTGTTTAGATGTGACATCTTTCTTGACCATTGCATTTATGAGTTGGAGAGCACTTACTCTTGGCGCTTGTGTAGGTTTCTCCTCATCACTCTCTTCATTGTCACTAAGTTTGTCAATGAGGGCATTGACTTTCTTTCTTTCGCATTAGATAATCACTTGTCCAATGCATTTTGTTGTAGATGAAGCAAGGTGCTAGAGGTGTGGTGGGTCTCCTGGTGTACTTATAGCCCTAGAAGTTGTTGGCTTCTTATGGCTTCTTTCCTTGTTGTTGATAAATTAGCCTGTTGGGGTATGGTTGCTTTTCTCAGGTGGAAGTTAACTGTGGGTTTATCCCACTTAAGCTTGTGCTACATGGACTAGGTGGCTGGTGGTCTGCTTCATCGGGCTTCTTCAAATCAACAAGTTGCTCAACCATGGCCATGGAAGTTGCTAGGTCTTTCACCTGTCGTTGTTGTAGCTCAAGCTCAACCCATGGTTTGAGTCCATCCATGAAGTTGAACAAGAAGTCCTTGTTAGACATTTCGAAGATCTCAAGGGTCAAGGCTGAGAATTCTTGGACATAGTCATGTAGCGAGTCCTTATGCTTCAAGTTCTTCATCTTCTTTCGTGCAAGGTACTCAACATTCTCAGGGTAAAGTTGGTGCTTGATCTCTTATTTGAAGTCGGCCCAGGTTGATGGTGCGCGTGCCGCGGTCAATGTCCTAACAACACCTATGCTACCATAAAATGGCAATATCATTTAAATACATAGTAGCCATTTGTACCTGAATTTGATCATCATAAATGCTAGTGGCAGAGAAATATTGTTCAAGTTGCCACAGGAAGCTGTCAAGCTCACAAGCTTCTCGAGCACTCGAATATGGTGTTGGTTGTCATATCTTGATGGGTGTTGGGGTCAGAGTAGATGAGGCACAAGAGGAATTGGCTATTGCCCTTTTTAGAAGTGTCACCTCGTTCCCCATCTCATCTAGTTATGCTTGAAACCAATCCATTAAGCCTTGAAGGCTGCTTTGGGATGGCCCCGCTTTCGAGTGTTGCAACGTGCCTTGGATCTCCCTGAAGGCGTCATTGAATTGACCTTCTAGTCCCACCACCATATTCTCCATTGTCTCCATGTTGAGGTGGAGTTCATCAACCCGATCTCGGGTCTCCCCTACTGTTGCCTCGTAACATAGGATATGCATGTCCATGCTTGCTAATTGATCAATGGATTTGTCCCACTTGCTTGTTTTGGTTGTACAACTCTTTAGGGCTTGATTTTTGGTAGGCTTGTCGATGGGTGCCTCATCAGTGTTGTGGGCTTGAGCCAACCCATGTAGTATGTCATCGGTGATGTCGCAATTGCTCTTTATTGTTTGTGCTGAATGTGGGCTGACCAATGGGGTCCAATGTGTGTTGAATGTCACGGTTGCTCTGATACCAACTATCATGAGACTAGTCATTAGGACCCCATGCGACACTTGGTATGCATTGAATAAGCCTACGAAATAAAGTAATAACACAACAAAGGGAACAAAGATGACACAAATTGGTAAAAAACACTTTTATATTATAATAGTTAGTAAATACAAGCACACAAGTTTGTGTTGAGGGACATCGTATTTAACCTTTACATGGTCTTGACACCACTCAACTAGCTATCTCTATTATCACAAAAAATTGCATTAAAATATTAAAAAATCATACTATATAATTACAATAATAATATCTTCATTTTCCCATTCTCCATAGAAAATGTGTAAATCCCCCCAAAGACACTTGATGGCGAAAAAATGGTCACTTGTGACAATTTGGTGAGGACTAATGTCACATGTCGCTGTGGCCTCTGGGTGGTATGGTACACTCTCTGGAAGGTTTCAACTTTCAACCGCCATGGCTGGAATCTCTGAATTGGGTTTGGAATATGATAACCATCAACGGCGTATAGAAAACGAGAAAATGGGAAAGAACCATCGACCGCAACCGGCTTGGGGAGTCAGTCACTGAGGAAAGGAAACTTAAAAATATATTTTCTTTGTTTTATTGTCGCTCTCTCGCATCTTACCTCTCTCCAGACCAGACATGTCGTCGAAGGCACTCTCGAGGCTGGTTAATCTTCGCAAGCATTTTCAACACACAGACAAGGTAGATAATGATGATCCTTTGCTTTCCCTTTCTGGGTCTTCTAGACCTTTTTTGTTTGAGTAAATTTGAGGTCCAGATAGTTAATCCCCTGTTAACAGTCTACCTCTCCTTGCTTGCTTGCAATTGGCAAGGCAAAAGAAAAAAAGTAAAGAAAGATTAGTTTATTCGTTTTGACTATGACTGTGTTCATAGGTTCTGTTGCAGGAATTAAAATGAAAGAAATACTGATCATCGGCTATATATTAAATATTTGTTTTGTTTCCTCCTTTATAGTTTATTATAAAAATTAGCAGCATGAAAGCTCTTTTCATATGTACATCGATTGACGATTGACTTTTCTTTGCTATTTCTCGTTTATATCTTAAAATGTAGTATGGAAATAGGGTAATTTGCAAACTACTTAGTCTAGATTTTACTTCATAGGGCGATAAAGATGGTAATGGTGGATGCTACTTGAAGATATCACCAGATGTTTCTGAGGCTTTATCACGTGGGAATGCAGTGGTTGCTCTGGAGTCCACCATTATTTCACATGGTATGCTTTTTTTACATATTATTCAACCAGGTTTAGTGGATTCAATTAGAATGTTTTTGGCAGCAGACCAGTTACAAGGATTATTAATTTTTTATTTTGAAAGAAAAGCTTTATTGAATTATCAAGAAAAGGCGAGTGGGGGGATGGGGCGTGTAACCTGATCCTGAAAACAATACAAGAAGCAAACACTCTATTCATTAGCCTAGAGCAAGAAAACAAAGAATTTCAGGAGGAATAACGGGTGAAAACCAACGATCTCTGAATTGCCTCTGATTGATTTTCGATCATTGTCTCTCAAACATCCTAGACTTAATACTCTTTTTCTTTTTCTCCATTGTCACTCGTTCTTGATTTGGGTCATTCTATTGGTTGGTTGGGTTTTCCTTCACACCATCAGAATTGACTTCCTTTGCTGGGCTGGTTATACATTCAGTATTCATTGTTTGTTTCACCTGGAAGAACTTTGTATACTCATTTGATGGGATTTTCTAATGAGTCTATGGAGTTATTCACTAGCACTAATTACCATACCATCCCAGCAGCTATGCTTCACACAATAGGCAGAACAAATTTAAACTTTTTTGTTACTGTGCTTAAGTGGTACCTTGTGCATTCCTGCTTCTTTATCACAATTACACATTTGGCTTGAGGATTTTTTTGAACATCTTTATTAATACTATAATAATGTTTTGATCGGTGCCATTGCTCGGTGCAATGGGAAAGTCTTAGGCTGACAAACTTGAGAATGAGGGGTTCAAGTTGAGAATGTCCACTTTGTGCTGGAAAATGCCAAAGGTTTGGTCTGTATCTGGTTCACCCTTCCCAAGACCCCCCATAGCTGGGATCAACTTTGGGTAATGGTCCTCTCTCTCCTACTCAAAAAATAAGAAAAAAGTGCATATTTACATGATGAACCTTTATGTTATTTACACTCTTGACTTTATTTATAATTTCCATTCAGGAATGCCCTACCCTCAGAACTTACAGACTGCAAAAGAGGTGGAGAGTATTGTAAGGGAGAATGGAGCCATTCCAGCTACAATTGCTATTTTGGATGGTGTACCATGCATAGGTATCTTTCTTTCATTCCATATTTAACATTTATTAGAAGTTCTTGTTAGAAGGATTCAAATGGTTTGAATAAGATTCATTAAATAAAAATCAAGAAACTACAAATAGAAGAGGGGAGATAAACTTTCTTATCTCTCCCCCAAAAGGTGAAAGCGAAAATTATGTTCTACTGATGATAATTCTATTCTAAAAAAAGGTAATTCTATTAAGGGAACACTATCATACAATTGTTTTAAAAAATCTAGAATTTGAATGTGCTACATTTATATAATAAAAAAGTTTATTAAATCCATTGCTTAGCAGAATATGTTGCATAGGTTTTATATCTAAGCGCATTTCAATTAATTAAAAAATGAATCAAAGGAAAATAAATCAGGAGGAACTGCATATGTCTATTGGCTCATGCATGCTTTACTAAAAAATGCATTCAAATCTTTGATTAGCATACTATTGCATCAGGGTTTTTATTTGAGAACCTTTCAATTAATTGAGCAATCAGTGGGAAAGAGAATCAGGAATAACTGCACATGGTAATTGGTTCCTATGATTCGTTTGATGTGAACAGTCTTGAATATCAAACCAATATTGTGTTACCATGGTATTTTTTTTTTAAATTCAGCTGTGCTTCTGATTGTAGGGTGTTGACAATATATAGATGGGAACCTTTGACAAGCTTCACTCCTGTCCATCTATTTTTCCCCTTTCATGCAAATTCATTTCTTTTTTTTGGTAGGTCTGAATGATGAAGAGTTGGAGAGGCTTGCAAATCTGGGCACTAGAGCTCAAAAGACAGCTCGAAGGGATATTGCACATGTTGTGAGTTATTGTCTAATCGAGTATAAATTGAAAATTGATGAAACTTGTATCCTTACAGAGTCATCATCATCATCAAGCCTTATCCCAAGTTCCCAACTATATGGTGTTGGTTACATAGAAAACACTCTAACTATTGAATAGGAAGAGGTCTTATTGGAAAGCATTTGCAATGGGACATAGAGATCAATGTAATCCTTGGTTATAACTTTGTGTTCTGGTTCCTAATTGTTAAACTTATATATGCTGTGTATATTGACACTGACATATTATCACATCTGTAGCTCATACGGGCATCATTTTCCATTCAAGACTTTCCTAGCATTTGGGTCAGATTTTTTTTTTTTGACGTATAAATAGAAATTTCATTAAAGATAAAAAAATTTACAAGAGAAAGGTGAAATTAAATCACCCGAAGGAAGAACCATTTCACCCCTACTTCACAAAGCAAGCTTATAAACACAGGACCTAGACCAAAAACAGGATTTCACCTCCCAGAGACCATACGAAAACAAAATAAAAAATCCACTCTCAAGATGACATCAACTCCAAAACATCCCTAAAAAACAACAAACATCCACACCAATTTACTCTAAAAACCAGAAGAAACCACCTCCCTACCCTCCTCCCGACAACCACAATTGCTCCACGTCAAGGACCTCTTTCTGTCCCTCTCCCTCATCCCACGCCTCTCCCCCTTCCTTTGGAATGATGCTCTTTACGCACTCTTCCTTTTTCTGTCTCTCAAACTCTTCAAAAACCCTTCTTACAAAAGATTCACCGCCCAGAAAAAAAAGACCCAAAGCTTTACCTACTTCCACATCCCTCTCCACGAAATTTCTTAAATCCAATCCTCCATTCTTCCTCTTCTCAAAATCTGATTTCAATTCTCCAACATTCCTCCCAGCTTCACCAAAACCCTCTTTTTCCTTCACCTCAAGAACTCCATTCCACTTCAGTTCCCCTTCTTCAGAACTCAGAGCAACAGTAATCTGCCTGCCTAATTCATCAAAAGTCTTATGAATTGTGGCTTTTTTCTTGTGAATACTCTTTTATATTTATTACTAGGACCAGCCCCAAAAATTCCATCTTTCAAATACGAGAACACTTTAGTAACGTTTACAAGATGAGACGTGATCCTCTAGGCTTCTTCACAGCCATCGACCCTTCACCAGTAATCACATGAACAGGCCAACCTTTTCTTACCCAACTCGACTCCAATCCTTCCAACTATCACTTCTTCAATTAGATATTCATTGCTATTCCTTTGGCTACCAATATCGGCCTCCCCTTCAAAGCCATTGGTCTTTTGTCAGCACACTGTTGAAGATTAATTAGTTTTATGATGTTTTTCTGAGTAGATGTTTATGTTAGTTGTTAGATAGGAGGTGGGGACCATAGTAGTTATGTGAGTCCAAATTTTATTATGTTTTTTGAGTGTTATATATGCTGTTTTATGTTTTGCTGCCCTATAAGGGCATAGTTGTCTTTGTACTGTTCTATTATTTTAGTATAAATAATAAGTGAAGGGGGCGGCCATAATTATTGCTCTCTTTTCTTTCAACTTCTCTTCTTCTCTTCTTCTCCTTCTCTCTTCCTTCTCTCTCCAAGAAACTACTTTCTTTCATATATTTTTTTTTAATTCAGCAGATTTCTACTTGGTATCAGAGCAACGACTAGGGTTTCTTGAAGCATTCTCATGCAGCCCTAGATCAGCCGATTGCATGAAGAAGTAAAGGGCTGATCGATCTACTATAGATTGCCCAGTTCTTGGAGTTTTTGGTGGGATCTAGACATTAGGAAGGTCATCTACTGTTCGGCATCAAAATCAGGGAGAACTGGAGTACGGGGAAGAGTCCCAGAAAAGTTGGGACTCTTTGTTTTTGATATGATCTTGGGCGCCCAGGTATTGTTAGTTTTCTTTTGATTTTCTGAAGAGGGTGGTTTGGTTTCTAAAATTTTCTAGGCCTCCCGGAGTGATCGATTCACTTTTCTCTCTATTGGGAGGCATGGGGAGGAGAGAGATTTCCCTCCAGCTAGGGTTTTCTTCTTCCGGAAGGGTTGGTTTCTGTGTGTGTGGTATTAAATTATTTTTTGAAGATCTCCAATCTATGTTTTCTTACTGTTGAACTGTTTGAAGTAAAATGGAGAGTTGGAATATCGAGATGAAATCTACCGGTACTGTGGGATTGGGTGTTGGAGGTAGTAGTGATATTTTTGGGTTTGGGATCATTACTACAGTAAAACTTGATGGCACAAATTATTTGGAGTGGGCACAATCAGCTAAGATGGCTATTGGTGCTCGTGGAAAATTAGGGTATCTCCCAGGCAGGGATGAACCCTGAATTTGACATTTCTAGGCAGCATATTCTTTCTAGGGAGGGTGTGACACTCTCTCAGGCCTATGCTTTTGTCTCTGGAGAGGAGAGTAGGAGGAATGTAATGCTGAGATAGGCTGGGATTGACCAGTCGGCTATGGTTAGTACAACAAAACCTAAGCCGAATGGAGACAGGGGGAGTAGTGAGACTAGAAGGGAAGATAAGAAGGACTTGGTGTGTGATTATTGCAAGAAGCCTAAGAATACCAGGGACACTTGTTGGAAGCTTCATCCAAATCTTATGCCTGCTCGGATAAGAAACAATAAGGGAAATGCAAATGTAGCCACTACAGGAGACTCTTCAGCCCCTCTCTCCCAAATTGATTGGGAATCCATTGCAGTAGCAGCAGTGACAACAGAATTGGAGAGATTTGGACAGCTTATGAGTAAGAAAGATTCACCCAGCCCTAGCCTTCCAGATGGACAGCAGAATGCAAGAGCCAACTACACCACTTCCTTTGCACATACAGGTAGTCCATATGCAACTGCGAATCTTGCATCCACTTCAGGTAAGGAGGGACCTCCCTGGATTATAGACTCAGGAGCATCTGAGCATATGACTAATGCCCCTACCATTTTCAGTTCCTATCAGTTGTGCTCTGGTAGAGACAAAGTCTCTACAATAGATGGTTCACAGATGCCTATTGCTGGGAAGGGGACAGTTACAGTGACCAATGATATAACTCTCTCCTCTGTTTTACATGTCCCTAGACTTCATACCAACCTACTATCTATTAGTTCTTTGACAAAAAAATTGAATTGTTCAGTGACCTTTCTTCCTAGTAATTGTGTTTTGCAGGATCTGGAGTCAAAGAAGATGATTGGGAGTGGTCGTGAGGTGAATGGAGTCTACCTTCTGGATGAGATTCCAAGACATTAGGGTCATCATGTTAGTAGTAGCAGTAGTAATTGGTCAGAGTCAGTAAACCAGATTATGCTTTGGCACAATCGCTTGGGACATCTTTCTTTTAATTCTTTGAAATGTCTTTTCCCAAAGTTGTTTGAGTCTGTTCAATTATTTACTTTGGAGTGTGAGAGTTGTCAGTTAGGAAATGCCAGAGAGTACTTTGAGAAGTACTTTTGCTTTTAATATTGTTCACACTGATGTATGGGGGCCATATCAAATCCCTTCCATGGGAGTATTCCGTTACTTTCTCTTGTTTGTGGATGATTATACACGATATTCTTGGCTATATTTGATGAAATCACGTGATGAGGTTCCTAGCTTAGTACGACAATCCCACCAGATGGTTCTCACACAATTTGGAGTGAGAACTAAGGTTTTTAGATCAGATAATGCCAGAGAGTACTTTGAGAAGGATCTAACCACGTATCTCTTAGAACATGGTGTAGTTCATCAGAGCAGTTGTGCATATACACTACAATAGAATGGAGTTGCTGAGAGGAAAAACAGACACATTGTGGAGGTGGCAAGGAGTCTTATGGTGCGTGCTTCAGTCCCTGTGCAGTTCTGGGGAGATGCAGTTCTTACAGTCGTACATGTGATTAACCGTGTTCCTTCACGGACTTTGGGGTTTAAGGTGCCATTTTGCCTCCTTTTTCCAGATGGAAAGATATTTCATATACTTCTAAGGGTTTTTGGCTGTGTTTCTTTTGTTCACATTCTTGGCCCTCATTGCAAGAAATTTGATCCTAAGGCCAAGAAATGTGTTTTTCTTGGGTATGCTCAGAACCAAAAAGGGTATTGCTGTTATGACCCAGTGTCGAGGAGCAGATTTGTCACTATGGATGTTACATTTTTTGAATCCACATTCTTCTTCTCGAGTGGTTCTCCTCAGTGGGGGAGTTTTGGGGAGGAGAACTCACAATCTGTTCCTCTTCCTGCTTCTGTGGTGCCTCCATCGGTTCAGCCAGCACCTGCACCATCAGTTCAGCTAGCACCTGCACTATCAGTTCAGCCAGTACCTGCACCTCTAGTTTCATTATCTGAGCCACTACGGGCAGCCTCACAACAATATCAGCGCCGGTAGATGATGGTTGACTCCACACATCCTCGACCCACACCACTCTCTGTCAGTCTTTCTGAAACTCCAGATTCGGCAGATACAATTCCAGGTATTCCTCTTGAGCCTGTTATGTTTTCTGATGATAATGTTTTTGTTCCTAACACCACTGTTGCAGCTGATCCCACTGACCTTGATCTTCCCATTGCACTTCGTAAGGGGAAGAGAAAGTGTACAACCTACTGCATTTCACACCATCTTTCCTATAGTGCCTTATCACCCTCCTACCGTGCTTTTCTTTCTTCCCTGGATTCTGTGTCTATACCCAGGAATGTTACTAAGGCTCTCTCCAAACCTGAGTGGAAAACAACCATGCAAGATGAGATGGATGCTTTAGTCAAAAACCAAACTTGGGAAATAGTTGATCTTCCCCCAAACAAGGAGACAGTCGGATGTCGATGGGTATTCACAGTGAAGTATAAGGCCGATGGCAAGATAGAGAGGTACAAGGCAAGGTTGGTAGCAAAAGAGTATACTCAGACCTATGACGTTGATTATCTGAAAACCTTTGCACTAGTAGCTAAGATGAGTTCAGTTTGTATTCTTTTATCTCTAGCAGCCACCTATTCATGGCCCTTGTTCCAGCTTGATGTCAAAAATGCTTTCCTCATGGTGACTTACAGGAGGAGGTATGTATGGACATTCCAGTAGGCTTTTATGAAAATGTTGGTAAACGAAAGGTGTGCAGACTCAGAAAATCTCTGTATGGACTGAAACAGTCACCTAGGGCTTGGTTTGACAGGTTTAGAGGGGCACTCATTCGTTTTGGATACACACAGACACAATCTGATCACACCCCTCTTTGTGAAGAGGAGAGATGCTTTGGTGTCAGTTTTGATTGTGTATGTGGATGATATAGTGGTGATAGGAAATGATCTAGAGGAGATTGATGATCTCAAAAAATCATTGCAGCAAGAATTTGAGATCAAAGATCTTGGTGAGCTCAAATACTTCTTAGGGATTGAAGTTGCAAGATCCAAGCATGTGATTCTCATTTCACAGAGAAAGTATGTACTTGACCTACTACGAGAGACTGGGAAGCTGGGGACCAAACCAGCAAACACTCCTATTGATCCAAATCACAGAATTAATGGTGTGGATGGTGAATTGGTAAAAGATGTGTGAAGATATCAAAGAATGGTGGGCCGACTGTTGTATGTGTATGACACGACCATATATTCAGCACTGGGAAGCTATTGAGAGAATACTTGCATATCTAAAAAAACACCCTGGCAGAGGTACTCTTTTCTCAAATCATGAGAATCTGAAGCTAGAATCTTATATAGATGCAGACTGGGCAGGATGCTTAGATGACAGGAGATCTACATCAGGAGTGTGCACCTTTGTAGGTGGAAACTTGATCTCCTGGAAGAGTAAGAAGTAAGCGGTTGTGGCAAGGTCAAGTGCAGAGGTTGAGTATAGATCCATGTTTCATGGTGTCTTAGAACTTCTTTGGGTTAGATCTCTTTTGAGTGAGATTGGGGTGAAAGCAGAAGAACCTATGATGTTATACTATGATAATCAGGTTGCAACCAATATTGCCCACAATCCAATTCAGCATGAAAGGACAAAACACATTGAAGTTGATAGACACTTTATAAGAGTTGCAGCTGGTTGATGTTCTCACTAAAGGGGTGGCAAGGAACAAGCTTGAACATGATCTACACAAGTTGGGAATGTGTGACATTTACTCCCAACTTGAGGGGGAGTGTTGAAGATTAATTAGTTTTATGATGTTTTTCTGAGTAGATGTTTATGTTAGTTGTTAGATAGGAGGTGGGGACCACAGTAGTTATGTGACTCCAAATTTTATTATGTTTTTTGAGTGTTATATATGCTGTTCTATTATTTTAGTATAAATAATAAGTGAAGGGGCGGCTGGAATTATTGCTCTCTTTTCTTTCAACTTCTCTTCTTCTCCTTTTCTCTTCCTTCTCTCTCCAAGAAACTACTTTCTTTCATATTTTTTTAATTCCGCAGATTTCTACTCACACGATGTCCTCCCTCACTTGGTTTAGCAAATACTTTGTAGAAGTCGAATCACATTCATGACTACAAACAACTTATTTGAGTCGTTCAGAACCATCAGAAACCCCACACTATCCGTCATCATTATCTTTCCTACTAAAGCCGTCTGAATCTCTAAAGTTTAAATGCAGTTGTAGACTTGGAGCAATTGTCTTCTATGACCTTCAAACTCTTCTCCTCCCATGCTTCTTTCTTCCCTCAGTCCAGATCCAAATCTCATTTTAACCCAAACCCACTTCTCACATAAGGTTCCTTTCTTTTTACTGCCCCTATCCCACGTAACCAAACCACTCGAGTTCCTAGAGATTCTTTTAAACCTTCCCAAATTGCCCCTCCCTCTTAAATCTTTCAACTTCTCCTACTTAAATCCACTGGCCCTTTCTTTTTAAAGCGGGCCCACTCAGGCGCCTCTCGACCCTAGAGCTCACAGGTGTTGAGTCCCCTTCCTCTTTCGAACCCACCTCAGCCATCCCCTCAAATTTTTAAAACACTTCACCTCATTCCCTCCCTGACTCTTTGCTTCCCACCTCCACTATCATCAGGACCCGCCACACTGCCCCCATCAATTAAACGTTTGCCTATAATTCTGGAAATAGCCTCATCTTCAACCTCTGAGACCTCCTGTTTGAACTGATCATTTGTCTTCCACACATTCTCAGAAGACCCCTGAAAACTTTTGCAGTTCACCTTCCTCCACAAAACCATGTTTCCAACCCACCTCATCGGATAAGAGCCTTCAACAACAAGACACAGATCGTATCTCTCCAGAAAATTGAAGAGATAATGGCGAAGACACCATTTGGATATCATCATTTTTTTTTCTCTTTTTGAGAGAAGGTAAAGTATCATTTTATTAATATGGACAAAAAATGTATAGCAAGATGATGTACTAAGGAAACAAGAAAAAAACTGTTCCCTCTAGCCTTGATCCCCACCCTGCTTTACAAAAAGCATAGCATGTTCAAAAAAGTATTCAAAACCTACACCCCTCAACAGCCTTTGACCAGACAACCAAGAAAACATCTTCCCCACAATTTTCTGAAAATGGAGTCAACGGAACTTGCTCTTGAAGACCCAAGTGTTTCTTTCTTGCCATAGACACCAGAATACCACTGCTGGGGTTAAATTCCACACCAATTTTCCTCTTTTACTCAGACCTTGCACCCTCCAAACCCTTTACAAAGTCTTCTACCGATCCTGGGCAACAGCTTTGCACTACAAACAAGTGTGAAATTCTGTTCCAGATCTCTGAGGAATAACTGCAGTACAGTAAAAGGTGATCCACTGTTTCCAGTTATCCTTTGCATAGAACACAGCTAGTTGAATCCAGTACAGCACCTTTCTGATAGAGGTTGTCCCTTGTAAGTATTCTGTTGAGGTAGGCCGTCCAGACATAAAAAGATATTTTTGAAGGCACATTTTTATACCAGATTATGTGGGTTGGAACTGAATGTCCTGCACTGTCCAAGGCCTTGTAAAAAGATTTAACTGTGAATCTACCAGTCTTCTCCCGCTTCCAGATTCTACTGTCAGACCTCGCTGACTCCACCTGTGTACTATAAAGGAGTAGCAGTAGTTCCATCCACTCCTCCACTTTCCAATCATTTAGATGCCTACTGAATTGTGGGATACATACCAAGATACCATCTTGGATTTGCAAGCTTTCAGCAACCTTAGCTTCTTTGTTTACTGCGACTTCAAACAAAGCATGGAACCTTTCGTAAAAAGGCCTCTCCCCACACCAAAATCCTTCCAAAATTTGACCCTCTCCCCATTTCCTACCTTGAAATTCACACCTTTTTCAAACAAGTGATAGGCCTTTTCAATTTCTTTCCAAACCGAGCACCCATAGGACTGATTTGAAGTTCCTGGATCCCATCCAAAATTTCTCACTACACTTGACCTGGACCACCCTTATCAACAACCCTCCTTGACTGTCCCCAAATCTCCAAAACCACTTTGCTAGCATTGCAGTATTGATGTTTTTCACCCTTCTAACCGCCAACCCCCCTAAGGATTTGGGCTGACAGACCTTGTTCCAGTTTACCAAGTGGTACTTCTTCTCTTTACAGCCTCTCCAGAGGAATTCCCCCATCTTTTCAATGTGATGAACTCCAAGTCGATGGAGCTTCTTTGAGGGAGCTCCTTCCTCTAGAAACAGAATTAAGAGAGAGAGAAAGAAGAGAAAGAGGGAAGGAAATAAGTTGGTTATGATTTCCCTGGGAATTCTGTTCTACCCATAGGCCTTATATAGGCTTTCTCACTTATAAGCTCATCATTACCATGAGCTATGCATGTGGGTGGTTATGACGTGGCCTGCAGTTGTAAACAAATCGCAGGGGAGGTTTGTAAAGCTTTGCTTGGGCCACTACTGCTGCTGCATGGGCTTCACGACCCATGTGGGCCTGGCTTTCCTGAACAGTATGGGCCTGGTGATCTGATGGTGGGTTATCCGCCTGGGATCTATCATCTCCCCACCCTTAAGAACGACCTTGGCCTCAAGGTCAAGATGGGGAAATTGTTCTTGCAACCGACTGAGGTCTTCCCAAGTGGCATCTTCTGGGGGAAGGTTCGTCCACTGAACAAAGGCATGCTTCACCACTTTATGACCCATCTTTATCCAGCGGATGTCCGTGATGACATTGGGCTCAACAATCATCTGCCCTTCACTCGTAAACTCAGGCAATAGTGGCTTCACCAAAGCTGCATCTGTCCGGCATGGTTTGAGGAGCGAGACATGAAATATTGGGTGGAGTCGGGCAATATTCGGCAAGTCTAGTTTGTAAGCCACTGCTCCCACTCTCCCTGAAATGCGAAAGGGGCCAAAGAAGCGGGGTGAGAACTTCTGCTAAGCTCTTTTTGCCAGTGATGACTGTCAGTAAGGTTGTAGTTTCAAGTAGACCAGGTCCCCCACTTGGTATTCCACCTCGCGATGTTTCTTATCATACTGCATCTTTATGTAATTCTGAGCCTTGAGTAAGTGACTCTTGAGTGATTGAAGTGCTTCATCTTTGGCTTCAAGCTGCTGTTCGACCTCCGCAACTGCTGAAGTGCCCTTCTCATAGGGTAACACTGAGGGTGGCTCCCTTCCATACAAGATCTTGAATGGGGCGGTCCCTATAGTAACATGATAAGTGGTATTATACCGAAATTCAGCCCATGGGAGCCATTTCAGCCACTGAGTAAGTTTCTCTCCTGCGAAACATCTGAAATAGGTCTCTAGACAATGGTTAACTACTTTTCTGATTGTCTGTCAGTCTGTGGGTGGTAGCTGGTGGAATGATAAGTGAGAGTACCCTGTGTCCCGAAAGTATTCTTCCCAGAATCGGCTTACAAAAGTGGCGTCCCGATCCGTGATGGTAGTTGTTGGTGTACTGTGGAGCTTAGCCACTTCACGAATGTAGGCCTGAGCTACTTGAGATGCCTTGTAGTGGTGGGAAAGCACAACAGTGCGTGCACTTTCTCAATCTATCCACAACAACCAGTATAAAAAACATCCCTCCAGACTTAGGCAATCCCGTAATAACGTTCATAGTTACCTCGTCCCACACCTGATCTGGAATGGGTAGGGGCTGTAGCAAACCTGCTGGAGTTTGGGCCTGATATTTCTGAGTTTGGCATACAGAACAACTTGCAACAAAATCCTGTACCGCCTTCTTCATTCCCCGCCAATAGAAGTGGGCTGCTAGGCGCCTATAAGTCCTGATCATCCCAGAATGACCTCCCTCTACTGATTCATGGAACAACTTCAAAAGGTCTGTGTGAAAAACAGATTTAGGCGCTATCACCAGTCGCCCCTAGTAGAATAAGTCTGAACCCACCAGGGAGTACCCCGCTACTTGGTTTGCCCCTGATCCCAACTGCTCCCGAATCAGTTTTAATTCATCATCTTGTTGGGCTTCTTCCTTGATGCGATCAAGCAAGGGGTGGAGAGGTCTGTAGGCTGTCAAAGAGTTCATTTCCTCTCTTCTGGATAAAGTGTCAGCTTGTATTGGATGGACCAGGTTTGTATTCAATGGTGAAATCAAAGCCCATTAACTTGCTGGCCCATTTCTGTTGTTCAAGGTTAAGAATCCTTTGTTCCATCAAGTGTTTGAGACTCCTCTGATTAGTCCTTACTGTGAATTTTCACCCCAATAAGTATGCTCTCCATTTGTGCACAGAAGAGCACCAAGGCCATCAGCTCCTTGTCGTAAGTAGACTTTAATTGGGCTTGGGCTGACAGGAACTTACTGAAATAATCAATAGGGTGTCCCTCTTGCATCAGAACTGCATCGATTCCTTTGCCCGATGCATCACACTCCACCACAAAAGGCTTGGTAAAGTTGGGTAATGCCAAGGTAAGCGGTGTAGTAATTGCTTTTTTGAGGGATTCAAATGCCACTTCTGCTTGTTTTGATCAAGTAAAGGCTTCTCTCTTCAACAGAGCTGTAAGAGGGGCGACTAGAGATGCATAGCCTTTTATGAACCTTCTGTAGTAACCGGTGAGGCCCAGAAAACCCCACAAACTCTTAATGGTCTTGGGTCGAGCCCATTGAGTCATTGCCACAATTTTCTTAGGATCGGTCATTACAATACCCTGCGAAATTACGTGTCCCAAATACTGAATTTGTGTCTGGTCGAATGTGCACTTGGTGGGCTTGGCGAATAATTGATGTTGCCGGAGAATCCCAAGGTTAACTCCAAATGTTCTAAATGAGAAGTCCAATCACTATTATAGACAAAGATATCATCGAAGAACACCAAGATAAAGCACCTGAGGTGGGGCCAGAAAATATCATTCATGAGGCTCTGAAAAGTGGAGGGCGCATTAGTCAACCCAAAAGGCTTGACCAAAAATTCATAGTGGCCATCATGGGTCCTAAAGGCTGTTTTGTGGATGTCTTCTGGGTGGACCCGAATTTGATGGTAGCCGGATCGTAAATCCAGTTTGGAAAAATAAACAACATGCTTCAATTCATCAAATAACTCATCTATCCTTCACAGTGATGCTATTGAGGGCCCGATAATCAACACAAAAATGCCACGTTCCATCCTTCTTCTTGACGAGAAGGACTGGAGAAGAATAGGGACTGTGGCTCGGTTGTATCAATTGCTTGGACAACAAATTAGCTACTATTTTGTCAATTTCAGCCCGTTGAACATGTGGGTATCTGTAAGGCCTGACATTGGTGAGTTGGGGCCCCATCTGAATTGGGATGTGGCGATCATGAGTACATACAGGAGGTAGGCTGTTTGGTTCTCCAAAGACATCTTGATATGCTGCTAAGAGCTGTTGTAAAGTGGGGTCTTCCGTAACAGTATGGGTTCCGTTGTCACAATAGATAGTGGGTCCTACTCCCAATGAGCCCAAATAAACCAAGGTCACTGCATTGGAGTGAAGGCTGTAATTGATAACATGTCGGGCTGAACCTGCTGCCGGTTCGGTTGGCCCAATTCCCTTTAAATGGCATTGCTTCCCATTCGTCCAGAAATCCATAGCCAAGATGGTCTAATCACATACTGTCGGCCCAAGGAGCTTAAGCCATTGGATCCTCAGGACTAAGTCATCCCCACTAAAATCCAAAGGATATAGGTCCACACTGAACACATGGCCTTGAATTCTAAGGCCCACGACCCTGCACAACCCATCACATGGAATTTGCTATCCATTAGCTGCCTTAACAGCAAAGGGAGTAACCGCCTGAACCTCTAGGCCCACTTGTCGAGCTAGGTCCAGAGTGATGAAGTTAAGGGAACTCCCACTGTCAATTAAGATGCACACTTTTCTACACTTAAGTACACCATACACTCTCATGGTCTCAGTGGAGTGGAGCCCGGGCGTGGTGTGAAATCTCTGGGTTTTCCTCGACGGAGTCTTCCGCCTAGTCGGAGACCATGGGTCTGGTATCCACATCTTCACTCTCATCTGGGTTGTCAATAATTTGAAGGAGGAACATCTGTTGGGCCTTGCACTTATGGCCCGGAGAAGATTTCTCCTCGTAGTTATAGCACAATCCTTTTTCCCGACAGGCCTACATCTCAACCTAGGTGAGTTTTCTCATAGTGGGGGCCGGTGGGTGGTGTGGTTGAACCGGGGTTAACTTGGTTTTGGATGTCAAGGACTTGGGAGACGATTCGAGAATTCCTGGCCGTTGATTCCTCCTAATCCGGTTCAACTTGTCTTCATGCAGTTGGGCTAGGCTCACAGTGGCTAAAACAGTAGGGGGTTGCAAGGCTTTTCACTTCCAATCTAATGTCTTCCCTCAAGCCACCAATAAAACAGCTGGTGAGAGCATGTTTCGGCCATCCATGCACTCTCATGGCTAGCCGCTCGAATTCAACTTGATATTATCGAATGGAGCTAGTCTGTTTTACTCTAGATAAAGCTTCATCAAAATTTTTGAAGCTGGAAGGACCAAATCGTATTTGTAGGGCCTCAGCAAAGTCTAGCCAGGACAGTTGCGGGTGTGAACGGCGGTACCATTGGTACCAGAGACTAACCTCTCCACTAAGATGGATGGAGGCAATCTGTACTCTCTGACTTGCCGGAATCTCATGAAAATCAAAATTCCGCTCTACACGGTAGATCCAGGGGGAAGGATCGTCACCTGAGTACGTGGGGAGCACCAATTTGGGGTTGCGAAGGTTGAAGGTGCCATTCAGTTGAAGGGCGCCGCTGCTCGATTCCTCTTGGTCCGCCTCCTTGCTTGGCTGGGTTGACATCCGTTCGAGCTGAGACACCACAACAGAGAGGACGTCTTTAATACCTCTCAGTTCTCCCTCCATCCAATCGATCCTTTCTTCTTGTGATTGGTTGCGAGTGGTGGGCATGGTTGATCAGGGGCTTTGTTACCAATTGATGAACTCTAAGTCGACGGAGCTTCTTCAAGGGAGCTCCTTCCTCCTTATATAGGCTTTCTCACTTATCAGCTCATCGTTACCACGAGCTATGCATGTGGGTGGTTATGACGTGGCCTGCGGTTGTAAACAAATCGCAGGGGAGGTTTGTGAAGGTTTGCATGGGCCGCTACTGCTGCTGCATGGGCTTCACGACCTGTGTGGGCCTAGCTTTCCTAAATAGTATGGGCCCGATGATCTAATGGTGGGTTATCCGCTTGGGATCTACAACAATGATAGCAGCCATTCCTGCTGGAATTGGGTACATAGATAAAAGATACATCGGGAGGGAGGATAACACACTTTTCACCAGGGTAACCTTGCCTCCATAAGAAAGGTATTTAGCTTTCCAGGTGGCCAGTTTCTTTTCATGTCTTTCTACAGTTGGCTTGTAGATTGTTTGGAGTTACATTTTGCATCTAGGGGCATTCCCAAATATTTTAGGGTTAGCTTTCCCACTTTGCATCCCCACACTTTTGCCCAACTGGTCAGCTCTTGCACCTCACCTACAACCACTAACTCACTTTTGCTTATGTTGACTTTCAGGCCCGAGATTACTTCTGTTAGAGTCGGCTGTAGAAGGGTAGTATAGGCTTTTTACATTAAATTATATGTTAATTGTACTGTGAATAGATGCTAAGTTAGCTGATGTGGCTCTCACTTAAGTGAGGGTATAAGAGTAATTATTGTTTGTTTAGAAAAGTATAAATAAAGGTTGGTGAGTGGTGGAATGAAGAATTGAGAGGGGTAAAGTGGAAAGGTGTAAGGTTCCACAAAAAGTTGAAGAGATTGAGAGCTAGGATCAAAGAGTGGAATCGGGAGCATTTTGGAAGGGTAGAGGATCGAAAGAATATTTTGATGTCCAGGATTGATGAGCTAGACTCCAAAGAATTCCAGAGAATTATGAATGAGCAAGAAAGGATTTTGAGAAGTAGCTTAAAAAAAGAATTGGAAAAGAAGTTCTTCTTAGAGAGGAGATTTCCTGGAGGCAAAAGTCAAGACACAAATGGATCAAAGAAGGGGATGGCAATACAAAATTTTTCCATGCGTTGGCTAATGGGAGGAGAAGAAAAAACTTTGTGGCCAAATTAGAAGTGGATGAGGAGGAAGTCACAAATCAAGATGAGATAGCAAAAGTGTTGGTGGTTCACTTTAAATCAATTGCAGGGAAGCCTTTGAATAATAGACTAAGGCTGGAAGGTCTAGATTGGCCCAGGCTGTATGAAGAGCAAGCAAGCTGGTTAGAGAGAAGTTTTGAAGAAGAGGAAATTAGGCATGCAGTGTTTTCAATGGACATATCCAAAGCCCCTGGGCTAGATGGCTTCACCATGGCTTTTTATCAAGACTGCTGGAATGTGGTAAGAGAAGATCTTTCTGCTGTGTTTAAGGAATTTGAAGTTAATAACAAAGTAAGCCCTGGAGTTAATTCTACTTTCATAGCTCTAATCCCTAAGAAGAAAGAAGCAAAAAATCCTAAAGATTTTAGGCCGATCAGTTTGGTGACTAGTATTTACAAAATCCTGGCTAAAGTGTTGTCCTTGAGGATTAAAGTAGTGCTACCCTCCATCATTAGTCAAGCCCAGGGAGCATTCGTGCAAGGGAGATAAATAACAGATCAGATTCTAATAGCTAATGAATGTGTGGAGGATATGAGAAAGTCCGGAAAGCAAGGCTCTTTTTGTAATCTGGATTTAGAAAAGGCCTATGATCTTGAGGATTGGAGTTTCTTATTAGAGGTCCTAGGGTGTTGTGGGTTTGGAGTTAGATGGTGTAATTGGATAAAGGGCTGCATAAATTCTTGCCACTTTTAGGTCTTGGTTAATGGGGTAGTCAAGGATTTCTTCCCAGCTTTTAGAGGGTTAAGGCAAGGTGACCCCCTTCCCACTTTTCTTTTTACCCTAGTTGTAGATGTTTTCAGTAGTTTGATCTCTAAGGCAGACATGGAAGGTGCAGTGAGAGGTTGGAGGATAGGAAGGAATGGGATTAGGGTGACCCATTTATAGTTTTCTGATGACCTAATAATCTTTTGTGAAGGGGGTGATAGGAGAATAGTAAGTAATCTCAATTCTTTGATAAAGCGCTTTGAGAGAGTATCAAATCTTAAAATAAACATGGAAAAGAGCTGTGTGGTGGGTGTGAATCTAGATGAGAGGACTATTGAGTTGGTAGCTGAGTATCTAGGTTGTCCCATTTCCTCTTGGCCCTTACAGTATTTAGGTCTTCCTCTAGGAGCCAACCCTAAGGAGAGCACCTTTTAGGTCCCGGTTCTAGAAAAGTTTGGGAAAAGGTTAGCCTCGTGGAAAAGGAACTATATTTCTTTAGGGGGTAGAGTTACTTTACTGAGAGCTTCCTTAGAAAATCTGCCGATTTATTACTTTTTCTGTGTTTAGGATTCCTGTTAGGGAGGCCAAGAAATTAGAGAAATTAATGAGAAATTTTCTTTGGGAGCCAGGAGAGGAAAAAAGGGACACTTAATAAATTGGGGAATTGTGTGTAGGAGGAAAGAGGAAGGTGGGTTGGGACTGGGGAACTTAGTTTTGAAGAATAAAGCACTCCTTGGGAAATGGTTGTGGAGATGACCCTTAGAACTGAGAGACTTTGGCATGAGGTGATAGATACATGGCAGTTCGGGAGATGGATGGGATGCTGGTGTATCGTGTCGAGCCACTTTGGCAACTCCTTGGAAAGCAATTCAGAGTATTCTTCCTTTTTTCCTCAACTGTATCAGGTATGATGTCAATTCTGGTACTTTTGTTTTGTTCTGGGAAGACATCTGGGTGGGCAAATCTGCCCTTAAGGACAGTTTCCCTTCTCTCTATTCCATTTCTTGCTACAAGGGTAAAACAATTTCTCACTTTCTCCCAAATCTGCATCTCCATCTTCTCTGAATTGCGACTTTGGGTTTCGTAGGGGCTTGAGGGATCATGAACTCTCCTGTGTCTCAGATCTTTTGTGACTACTTGAAAGTGTTTTTTTTTGGACCCTTGAAGATCTGATGTGAGACTTTGGTCTCCTAACCCAAAAGGTTATTTCACGTGTGCTTCCTTCTTTAAGTTCCTTTGCTCTCCATCGGGACAAGTGGGTTTCCCAGCTAAGGAGATTTGGTCTAAACCTATACCTCCTAAAATTGTTATTTTCTGCTGGGAGGTGTTCTATAGGAAAATCAACACTTCAGACTTATTGCAGAAGAGAAGGCCTTCTATGTGTTTGTCTCCTAATTGGTGTGTACTTTGCAGGGCTAATGGTGAGGATTGCTCTCACTTACTTTTAACCTGTTATTTTTCTGTTGCTATTTGGGGTTGGATCTTTGCTTTGTTTGGTTGCAGATGGAATTTGACCACAACCATAGATCAGATCTTTGATCCTTCCTTCTTTGTGTGGCCCACAAAAATTGGTAAAACAATGTGGAGGTGCATTAGAGCTGCTGCTTTGTGGACAATTTGGGAAGAAAGAAATGCGAGGATCTTCCAAGAGAAGGAGAGAAATATTCAGAATGTAAAGGATTGCATTTTGACTAGGGCAATTCATTGGCTGAGATCATTAGATTCCTTTAAAATATATTCCTTTGATGACATGTGGAGGAACTGGATTGCAGTGGCTAGTAGCAGTATCAGGAAGAACAGGGTACCAGCTGTGTGGGTGCCTCCTTCAGAAGACTGGACAAAGCTGAATTTTGATGGTAGCAGCCAAGGAAATCCGGGTCCATCAGGGATAGGTGGGGTGCTGAGAGATAAAGAAGTAATATATTAGCTTTATTCTCAGGCTCTGTGGGTATAGGAGACTCTATTAGAGCTGAGCTTCTAGCGGCAGTACAAGGTATTCAGATTGGATCTCATGTCCATGTTGTATACAATAGAATGGAGACTCCAATCTTAAGGTTGAAACCCGAATTGGATCTCATACTCTCCTACATGCCTCTCTATGTAAGATATTAGAGAGCTCTAGAAGTGAACTTCATTCTACCCTAGAGAGCAGAGATCAAACTACACAAACTCGTGGTCAACAGATCCATACTAGAGTGCTGTAGAGGCCGTAGACAAGGGAGCAATGTGATTTCTGTTAGTGGGCATCTCTGGGCAGATTGGATCATATATGATTGAAAACTTTTCATATGCGATATTCAGCCTTAGAGTGTACAAATCATTCACTTGTAGGTATGATTAAATTAGAAAAATTTAAAATAATCACATTCATTATGGTGATCTTGGGTTTATAGTGAAATCAATTTGCTTTCTGTTTTCTGTTTTTCACTTTTTCATTGGCCTTTGTATCAGTTGGACATTAAGAATGCATTTCTTTATGGTGATCTCAAAGAAAAAGTTTATATTGAAGCAATCACTTGGGTTTGCTGCTTGGGGGAGTGTAGGGGAGTAGTTTGTAGGTTAAAGAAAGCATTGTATGGGCTTAAACAGTCACCTCGAGCCTTGGTGTGGCAAGTTCAAAGATGCATTTATTGGGTTTAGCCTCATAGATGTTAGTTAGATTATTCGGTGTTTAGTAAGATCTTTGGTGCAGGCAAAATCATTCTTGTTGATTATGTGGATGATATTGTGATAACAAGGAGTGATATCATAAGGCATTGGTGAGCTGAAATTATTTTTACAAGAGAAATTCCATACTAAAGATTTGGGCATGCTATGGTAATTCCTGGGGATAGAAGTTATGAGATCAACTACTTTGATCCCATTGTCACAACATTACTATACATTGGATGCTGATAAAAAAAGAAGGTTAGTATACATTGGATTTACTTGAGACAGGTATGATGGAGCATTGGAGTGTAAACCAGCACCCATTCTTATGGATCCCAATTCTAAACTTGCATTGGATCAAAGGGAATTTGTAGATGATCCAGGACATTATAGAAGGCTGGTTGGGAAGCTCAATTATCTATTATCGTCCTGATGTGTCCTCTGCTGTTGGAGTTGTGAGCCAATTTATGAGATGACCTCAGGTTCCTCATCTTGAAGCAGTATTCAGGATTTTATGATGCTTAAAGGGGGCACCAGGTATATATTGAGATTGTGGATACTTAATCTCTCTTCTAGTAGTTGGCCCTAATCTGACTCCTCTTTTCCTTCTCTCTTTCTTTCTTTTTCACTTTCTTTCTCTTTCTCTTGCTGTTCTGACCATATAACAGATGCATTTTTAAAATATTTTCATAACATGCATCTATTTCAGAAAGTAACAAGGCAAAAATTTTCTAGAGCATTGTTCTTTTTGCAGTCTGCTGGGGGTATTTGAAGAGAAAGAAGCAGAAGAATTTTTTATAGGAAGAAACTGATCTGCAAGAGTTTATGTGCTGATATTGGAAATAACATTCTGAATTGGGTTGTCTCATTAGGAATTTGAAGATGTTGAGAGATCCTCTTTTTGGTTGAATTTTCGGTTTACTCTGATTATTGTATTATTTCAAATGACGATATGTAACTGTTTTTTCTCATTTCTTTCCCTTTTTTTTTCTGGTGAAATCTTGTAGTTTGGAGAGATGGAAGCGTTAAATTTATATTTTGATAAAGTGTCATTTTATTTATTATGAAAAAATTCTTTTAACTTCCCTAGTGCCATTACATACTAAAGTCTTCGCTGTCTGCAGGTGGCTACCAGAGGCAACGGTGCAACAACAGTTTCTTCGACAATGTTTTTTGCTTCTATGGTGACTAGTCTTTTTTTAGGGATATTGTCTAAAACTCACCATGACTTTTTTTGCGTTTCTCTTAAATTTACCATGAGTTCTTGAAGCATCCAAAGAGCCCCCTATTAGGGATTTTTTTTTTGATCAATAACAGAATTTCGTTAGATTAATAAGAAATAGGTACAACAATCCAGAGAGTTAAAAAGACTTAACTCTATACAAGAGAGCAAAATAACATCTTACAATACAGCCCAGTACAATTGATCCCTACCCATCCCCTGCTTTGCCAAAGCATTTGCAAACACATTTTCTATTCTTTTTACCCACTAAAATTGGATGTCCACCCCCCTAGTTAGCCATTTGATTTCCTTTCTTTCATTAGAAAACATCCAAAGACTACCTCCCCTCTGTAACCAGCTTAACACCAACTTTGAGTCCCCTTCAATAATTAACTTTTGTGTATTCAGTTCCTTACTCTTTCTAATACCCTCCAGAACAACGTAGATCTCAGCTCTAAAAGAGCCCCCAACCCCAATGGAGCACAAATACATTGCAAACACCTTCCCCTCCTCATCTCTGAAGACACCCCTACACTTGAAGGGCCTGGGTTACCTTCATTACTCCCATCAAAATTTAACTTTATAAATCCATTGCTAGGAGGTGACTGGTGACCACACAGGAGCAGCGGAAAACCGAGCCGATGCAGAGTTAGCCACTTCCATTTAGTTGTTCAACAACATAACCGTAGAAACATCATCAAATAGCTGTACATATTTTATCCAATGCACCACCTTGACTGTTGTTAGAGAATATCAACCTATTCAAGGACCTCACCTAACAGATTAAGCTTTTAGGTTGAATGGTTCTTTGAGATGGTATTAGAGCCATTTTGACCAAGTGGTCTAGTGTTCAATCCTCGTTACCCCCATTATAATTAAATAAGTTTCAGCACAAGGTATGGGTGGGCCTGTGCTTGTTCACGCTTCAAGCCCAATGGGCTTTTGTGTGAGGGGGCGTTTTAGAGAATATCAACCTATTCAAGGACCTCACCTAATAACTTAAGCTTTTAGGTTGAATGGTTCTTTGAGAACTGTTATGACCTCAACAATGCCTTCTTTACTTCTTTCCTTTTAAGAAAAATTTCTGTGATTCCTTTCCTCCCATAGAGTCCAGCAAGTAGCAGCCCTCATACATCTTCACATAATCCTACCCCTTCTCTTTGGCCATCTAAGGAACGAGGAGCACAACAAGCTTTGGATGATGTTTGACGACGGGGTGGGGGGGGGGCACCTGCAACCAAAAAGAGAAAGAAGCCAATCCCAAATAACAGAAGCAAAAGGGCGAGAAATTAATAAGTGGTAGGAGCTTTCACCATTAGCCTTATAGAGAATGCACCAACTAAGAGATAAGCACCAATAAGGCCTTTTCCTATGGAGTAAATCACAGGTATTACATCTTTCCAAGAAAACTTCCCAATAGAAAGCTCCAACCCTCGGAGGAATTGGCTCACCCCAAGCTTCCTTAACTGGTAAACTTTGTGCAAAATTACTGGTAGAATGCAAAAGGGAATTGAAGAAGGAAGCACAAGAGAATGTCTCAAAGGGAGTTAGGATTTGAATCAAATTCATTGCATTTTCAGCTTCCGAATCCCTTAGGCCTCTCTTAACCCCAGATCCTAATCAAACCTAAAGTTGGACTGAGAAGGAACCAGAAAACTAGACACAAACTTTCCCTTGTACCAGGAAAGTGAGAAAAGAGAAGGAAATTGGTTTTTCAAAGGTAAATCACCCACCCAAATGTGCTCCCAAAATTTTACCTGATTCCTAGAATAAAGGTCATACCTGATGTGCTGTAGAAAGGAAGGTAGAATGGCATGAATGGATTTACAAGGAGAATCTCTAGTTGACCTTGCCAAAGACCCTCCTGTATCCTAACCATCCTCTGCCTGACCATAAATACTGAAAATAACTCTCGTCCACAACTTCCCCCTCTCACCTTCCAACCTCCACAACCATTTCCCCAACAAAGCCTCATTTTTATTTCGAACATTACCTAGTCCTAATCCTCCACCAGCCCTACTTGTAGAGACCAAATCCCAATTTACCTTTTGATTCTTCTTCTCCTCCCTTGGTTCCCACCATAAGTCCCTCATCAACTTTTCCAATAATTTACTTATCTTCGATGGGATTCTAAAATCTGATAAGTAATACACAGGCAAACTTTCCATTGTTGACTTAATCAATGTGATTCTGCCTCCCAGAGATAAATAGTTCTTCCAAGCGGCTAGCTTCTTCTGACACCTATCAATTACAGGGTTCCAAAAACTTTCTTTCTTTGGGTTGTCACCTAAGGGCATCCCCAAATAGTTCATAGGCCATTGAGCCACCACACACCCCAAAGCTTCAGTCCTTTCCCTTATAGCTCTCTCTTCCATATTAATCCCAACTACACAGCTCTTATCAAAATTCACCTTCATATTAGACATCTGCTCAAATACTTGGACCACCAACTTCAAGTTTCTGGCCCATCTCACATCCTCCCCCTCACAAAACAAGATAGTATCATCAGCAAATCGTAAGTGAGTTATAGGTATATTATCTTTTCCAACCCTACATCTCCTCACTAGACCTCTTTAATCTGCTCTATCAATTAACCTCCCCGACACTTCTGCAATCAAGGTGAAAAGGAAAGGAGAAAGGGGAGGTCTGTAACCAAATCCAAGCCCAACGATGGGGAGGCATGTGACAACTTAAAGGCTCGTGTGAGTCGAATGGTAGGGGCAATGATGGTTGAATTTCTTGGTTCATCATCGTCTTCCTCGATTAGGTCATGATTTTTAGGCTTTGGAAGTGGAAATTCAACAGTGAGATCGTCCCTCCTAGAAGTTATTAAAGATTGAGGGCATGCCAGTGTGACTGACCATGAACAAAAATTGGTGCCTGTGAGGTTTTGGAAGGCAAAGAGATGAAGGTGCTAGGGAAGGGAGAATGAAGAAAAAGGTACCAGAATTGAACAAAAAGGTACACATGAAAATTTAGGGAAGGAGATTAAGGTAGGGGGTTTTGTGGAGGTATTTGAGGATTCTGATAAGGAGGAAGGCTCATGGGTGGTGGCTGCAATTAACATTTGAGTGGAACAGGAGCTGATGGATCAAATAGTAGTAAACTGAACTAGATGAATGAGGCGGAAACTAACATAGAAGTAAGTTTTACTGCTTCGGTTAACCTGGTAAAGAGGTAGAACAATCAGCTGAGAAGCGTGAGGAGAGCTTTCAAGAGATAAGAGAAGGAATCAGAATTCATTACAGAGGGAAAAGGTAGAGAATCATAACTGGTTAGAAGGAATCAGGGAGGGGTATGGAAAAAACAGTTGGGGAAGAAGAAAAAAAATAGTAATATCATTTTCAAAGTTTCTTAAAGGAAAGAAAATACAGAAAAAGACCATTAGAAGAGAGACAAGAATGTCTTGAAAAAGAGGAAGATGATTCAAAAGAAGAGATTATAATGGATGAAACCAATGTTATTGAAATTTGAAAAACCAGTTGATTTGGAAAAGACTGTGAACATAGAAGTTGAACTGAGCAAATCTTTGGGTATCCGTTTTTCTTTTTTTTTTTGGCGAGGAGAGAGGATTTTGCTAGAAAAATATTCAGAGAATTAGAAGAAAAATATCCAATGCCTTTGAGGGAGGCTGATGGAGATCTTGAAGAAAATTTCTCAATGTCTGAAGATAGTCACAACAGTATCATTTCAGATAGGCTTGAAGGAGTTGTCAATGAGGAACCTGTGGTTTCATTGGAGCTCAGGAAGGATACTGTAGCAGTTAGAAGATTAGAAACCAGAGAAAGCATCAAGATGTCTTGGTTTCAAACGTCTTTGATAGACTCAAAGGGGGTCTATTTGGGATTGGACCAAACAAGAAAGTGACGAAGATCAAGAAAGTCTCAAGGAAGAAGTGATTTGTTTGGAGTTTAGTTATGACTTAGTGGGGTTGTGGTTGTTTATGTTGTTTTTGTTCTAACTGGTTTTGGTTTTTGTTTTTTTCTTGAGTTTGTTTGAGTTGAAGTGTAATTGCTTCAGGTTGTTTTGGAGGTTTGTTGTTGGTGGGATATTTTAGTTGGGGTTCTTGGGATTCTGTGTTCTCTTGTTTTGTTGGGTTCTGTTTTTGATTGGAGATTTGGAGGCTTCGGTGGGAGTTGAAGTTGTTTCTTTTTTCTCTTTCAATTGTTGTCTGGTCACTCTCCTTGTAATTTATCTTCTTATTAATAACTTTTCATTTTATTACCCAAAAATGAAAATTTTTATCAACAAAAGAACCAAGAAAAAGGGAGAATAAGAGGAGAGGAGAGAGAAGAGAGAAAGAGAGGAGAATCAAATGACAGCCCAAAAGCTTGCTGGCGGTGCCAACAATTCTATTTATATTGGGGCAACCCATAAAGGAAGGCAAAAGTACAATAGTGCTTTTGTGGCACTTAAAGAGATAAAAAACTAAAAAAAGCCTCAACACAACACTTCCCCTAAAGTTGGGGCATAGGTATCTGTCATGTCCAACTTGTCACAAAGATCATGGTACCGCAGGTGAGGTAGTCCCTTGGTAAACACATTTGCAAGTTGCTCCTTGGAACTAACAAAGGGAGTGCACACTTCCCCACTTTCAAGCTTCTCTCTCTAAAAAAATGTTTGTTTACTTCTATATGCTTTGTTTTGTCATGAAGGACTGAATTGGCAGCAATATTAATGACAACTTTATTGTCACAGTATAGTGATATTAGGGAAGTATCCACAAGATTTCTGCAACTTCATGAGACATGGCTCAATACTTTGCTTTTTTACTAGATCTTGTTGCTACATTCTGCTTCTTACCCCTTTAAGTGACTAAGTTACCTCCTATGAAGGTACAATACCCACTAGTGGACCTTCTATCATCAATTGATCCAACTCAATCAGCACCAATATACACTTCGACCTTTAGGTGGCCATTCTATTTGAACAACATCCTCATTCTAGGAAATTTCTTGAGGTATCTAAGGACCTGCTCTATAGCCTCTATACCCATTGCATGGGCAATATCTGGTTTAGTCATGGACAAGTAAAGAAGCCTTCTCATAAGTTTTTATAGTGTCACTGCCACAATCACCTAACCTATGATTTGGGTTGATAAGAGTGTTAGAAAATTTTAACCCAAGTTTACCATGCCTTCCAAAAGATCTAGGATATATTTCCTTTGTGAAATGAATATCCCTTCTGAAAGAATGGTAGGATCCATCCAATGGACGCCATAAAGGTTGCGGAATGGGTGGGCGAATTTCAAAAAAAATTTCCTACCTTCTCCCAACTGCGAATCATATTCCATAAATTTAGAATACAATATTCAAGGATCCTACTTGAACCATAATCAAACCAGATCTGTACCAAAAGGTAAATGGGAGGAATATACCTGATCCGGAGAAGCAGTATCTCCCAAAGTTGGTGTTCACGCCCAAAGAATGCTCCAAGATCTGTTCCTGCTGAAGATGACACAGCTGTGGATGGAACAGAACCAGCAGGGTGCGTCCTACACACTGGATCCTTCACAAGAATCCTCTGGAAGAACTAAACACTGTAACCTTTTCAGTCTTTCTTGCAAGACTGATGTCAAGAACAGATTTCTTGACTTTCTTTTCTGCAAAGATCCAATCTTGCAATGACAGATGGCGGCGGCAGGAGGAGAGAACCAAAACCGAAAAAGCTGAACTGCTTTTTCTCCTTTTCTGGAGAGTATGAAATCTGATCTCTATTCGCAGGAACCTTTCTTGCAATTTTCCTTGGTTCGAATTCTCTTGTTTTTCTCCTCCTTTCTTCTTGATTAAGAAACCTCCTAAATCAGGAGTTATCCCAATCCAAATCAGTATTTAGATAGGGGATAATCTTAATCCTTTGTGCAGATAGAGTTAGCTTACTCCTGATCTTATCAGGAGGTTACCAGATTCAAATCTAACTTGAATTTGGTCTCTAAGAGTGGATAAGGCTAAAGGCCCAATCCTTTTACTAACTTCAATCTCAAATTCGCCCCATGGATGGGTGATCATATCAACCCACCTCGAAATGGGCTTTTTTGGCCCATTAAGTGTTCAGTGTCTAATCACATTCCAATCTGCTACCCAGTTGGGCTTCTTTGTATGGCGTGGGACCCAAGCATTGATCTACACACCAGCCACATGGGTTCGGCCCAGCCTTTAATACAAGGCCCAGCCGAATTCACTGAAAAACTCAATGAACCCCTTGAGTCCATCATATGGACCCTATGGGCCCAACACTTACATTAAGTGGTCCCTGGGCCAAGCCATCTTATAAAAACCCAGGGACTGTGGGCAGGTGCAAGATTAGCCCATCAGGTATTATCCTAAATGGTCTTACACTTAACCTCTCAGCCCTTAATGATCAAGCACTGCCCGACAAGAGAGGACCTCTCCCTCGGCTACAAGGAACAGTGCCGCACTCCCTTCTCACATGGATCTCGAGAATTAAAACCATTTGCAAACATTTTGAAACCGTACATATATATAAATATATTAATTTTGCAAAACAAAATTCCAACGATTGAAATCAACTGCCGGCAGTTTGGTTTCCATCAGAGAGAGTGCATTCCCGATCATTACCCTTTGTCCGACAAAGTGGCTGATTCTGTCACTATGACCACCCACTCAGATGAATTCTCAAACTGCCCTAACATACCCAGGTTTTGATCCCCGCTAAGGACCTCACTGATTGGCATATCAAAGGCGGCCTGATCCAGCACCTAGTGAAGTGTCATAATCGAGTCTAGGGGTCAGGTGTAACTTTCCAGTTTTTCCCATCTATTTCCAAGGTCCAGGGCAAGACTGGAAATCTGGTCCGGTTCAAGGATTCAAGTAATCCCATACTGCATGTGCCTCAGGTCTTACCCTGATGGCTGAGACAGGCCATCCCAACACTTGGTGGCACATCAGCATCAGTCTTGGCAGGATAAATCTCCCCAGACTTATCCAACGGCTGTGAACATTTAAAACTAACATGAATCTCTATAAATGTCCAGTTTTAGGGTTTTACCCAGAATTAAACCAAACAACATGAATCAAACATGCACTTTATTTATTTCCACTAAATAACAGGTACATCAAATCAGATTGAAGCTAAGGGCATACATAAACTGTCTAACAGCTCCCAGTTGCACTTAGGTCCAATCTGGTAGAAGCAGGAGTCCCATACTTTCCACGTGTTTCTCAAACACCTTCTGTGTCAGTGGTTTAGTCAATGGGTCTGCCACATTGTCCGCTGACGCTACTTTCTGAATTAGGACGTCCCTTCTACCAACGATCTCCCGCAGTACATGGTACTTTCTCTCGATGTGCTTTGACTTCGAGTGAGCCCGAGGCTCTTTAGCCTGGGCGATCGCTCCATTGTTGTCACACAACAACGGGATGGGTGATGTGCTGGATGGGATCGCTCCCAATTCGTGTATGAACTTCATCCACACGGCTTCCTTGGCAGCTTCACTTGCGGCAATGTACTTTGCCTCGGTTGTGGAGTCTGCAGTGGACCCCTGTTTGCTGCTTTTCCAGCAAACAGCACACGATCCTATCATGAAAACATACCCAGATGTAGACTTTCTATCATCTGGATCCGACTGGAAATCGGCATCGGTATACCCTAGAACTTGCAGTGAACTACCATCGAATACTAGACAAAACTCTTTTGTCCTTCGAAGGTATTTGAGTATGTTCTTCACAGCAGTCCAATGCTCCTGCCCTGGGTTTGTCTGGAATTTGCTTACGACACTCACCGCCTGAGCTATGTCCGGGCGAGTGCACAGCATGGCATACATGATGCTCCCTACGGCTGAGGCATAGGGAACGTCTCTCATGCTCTCAATCTCCTCAGAAGTCTTGGGAGACATCTTCTTGGAGAGAGTGACTCCGTGCCTGAAAGGAACATTTCCTTTCTTGGAGTTTTCCATGCTGTATCTTTTGACAATTTTGTCAATATAAGCAGCCTGGGATAATCCAATTATCCGCTTCGATCTATCTCTATAGAGTCGAAGACCCAGTATGTACGAAGCTTCTCCAAGATCTTTCATGGAGAACTGCTGTGATAGCCATACCTTGACCGAAGTCAACATTCCTACATCATTCCCAATGACTAGGATATCGTCCACATACAAGACCAAAAAGGTGATCTTATCCCCACTGGATTTCCTGTAAACACAGGGCTCATCCGGATTCTGCTCAAAGTCAAACGTTTTGACTGCAGAATCAAAACGGATGTTCCAACTCCTAGAAGCCTGCTTAAGTCCATATATGGATCTATTAAGTTTACATACCATGTGTTCCTGACCAGCAGCAATGAAGCCTTGCGGCTGTTGCATGTAGATATCTTCACTAAGATCTCCATTCAGGAACGCTGTTTTGACATCCATTTGCCAAATCTCGTAGTCATGGTACGCTGCTACAGCTAGCAGGATCCTAATGGATTTAAGCATGGCCACGGGCGAAAAGGTTTCCTCATAGTCGATGCCTTCTTTCTGAGTATACCCTTTCGCCACCAAACGAGCTTTAAAGGTCTCAATCCTGCCATCGGGGCCCTTTTTCCTCTTGTAGATCCATTTGCAACCAATTGCTTTTACCCCGGAGGGCGGATCCACTAGAGTCCAGACTCCATTGGTCTCCATTGAGTCCATCTCAGCTCTCATGGCCTCCACCCACTTCTGGGAGTCTATGTCTAACATAGCTTCCGCGTAAGTCATGGGATCCTCTTCACTAGTCAAGGCTTCCACCAGGTAACTATCCTGGTCATAACCATATCGGACTGGTGGTCTGGATACCCGGGTGGTTCTTCTAGGTTGGTCATTACCTGGATTTTGTGGGACATCTCCCACTGCTCCTGAGCTCTCCTCATCAAGAACTATTTCCTGACGATGGGTGTCCAGGATGTAATCGGATTCTAAGAATCGGGCGTTTCGACTGCAGAACACTTTCTGCTCACTTGGGTCATAGAATAGATAACCCACCGAATCCTTTGGGTAGCCTATAAACAGGCAACGGCTGGTTTTAGATTCCAACTTGTCCGCATTTGTTCTTTTAACGTGTGCAGGACAACCCCAAATCTTCAAGTGTCTTACACTCGGCTTCCTTCCCGTCCAAAGTTCATATGGAGTTTTCAGAACTGATTTGGTTGGAACCCGATTCAGCACGTAGATAGCAGTCTCTAATGCGTATCCCCAAAAGGATGTGGGTAATTGTGAGCGCACGAGAAGCGATCGGACCATGTCCAACAAGGTCCTATTCCTCCTCTCTGAAACACCGTTGAGTTGAGGTGTAGCAGGAGGAGCTAGTTGTGACACTATCCCATTGTCCCTCAAGTAGTCCCTGAATTCGTCAGAGAGATACTCGCCACCTCGATCTGATCGAAGGGCCTTAATTTCTCTCCCTAACTGTTTCTCGACTTCCTGTCTGAACTCTTTGAACTTTTCAAATGACTCAGACTTATGTCTCATTAGGTACATGTAACCAAATCGTGAAAAATCATCTGTAAAGGTGATGAAGTACACGTGTTGATTCCGTGTCCTAACACTCAGGGGACCACATACATCAGTATGTATCAGGTCAAGTGTGCCTTCAGATCTTTTAGGCTTACCGTCAAATGGCCGTTTAGACATCTTACCTTAAAGGCAAGGTTCACAAGTGGGAAGATTTTCTATGGTTAGAAAATCCAAAGGACCATCCTTTACCAGCCTTGTGATTCGGTCAATACCGATATGGCCAAGTCGGTAATGCCAGAGGCATGTGGGACTTACTGTATCACGATTCCTTTTCTTGGGATTTTCGACCGACGTAGTTTCGGTTAAGTTAGTTTCCAGAGAGGGATGTAGAACATAGAGACCGTTCTCTAGTTCTCCGCATGCGATGAATTTATTATTCTGTTTAACAGTAATCATATTACTAAAATAAACAGTATATCCATCAACACACAGTTTTGAAACAGAAATTAAATTTCTTCTCAAGTTCTGTACATAAAGACAATCTTTAAGTACAAGTATTCATTCTTTAAAAACTAATTCTACGGTTCCTATTGCCGCAGCTGCAACACTTGCAGTCGTCCCCAAGAACAGTGTCACTTCACCTTCACTCAACCTTCTGCTAACTTTGAACCCCTGCAGTGAGTTACACGCATGAGTTGAAGCCCCGGAGTCAACACACTAGGACACAGAAGTAACTAACATATTAGTTTCTATGACACAAGTTTCGATGTTACCTTTCTTAGATTCCAGGTAGGCAGGACAATTCCTCTTCCAGTGGCCGGTCTGCTTGCAGAAGTGACAGACATCAGATGCCTTGTTCTTCTTCTGCTTCTTAGGTTTGGTAGCTTTCTTCTGAGGCTTCTTTGCCTTTCTCTTTTTCTTGCCTGATTTGTTAGCTTCAGCAAGCATAACCACAGGTTCATCCTTCTTGAGTAGATCCTCGGCTCTCTGCAACATATTGCTGAGTTCCTGGACGCTGACATTTAGCTTATTCATGTTGTAGTTCATTGTGAACGCATTGAAGGAAGAGGGCAAAGAATTTAGGATGGCATCCACTTGCGTGCCAAGATCTAGCCCGGATCCAAGAGCTTCAAGTTCATTAATGTATCCCATCATCCGTAGACAATGGTCATGAACTTTCTGCCCTTTGGTCATCTGCGTGGTCATGAACAATTTCAGGACCTTCTGTCGAGTAGAACGGTTCTGCTCTTCATACATTGTCCTTAAACTGTCCAATATGTCCTTGGCTAGTTCGATCTGATCGAACTGCCTCTGTATTGAGTTGTCTAATGAGGCAATGACAAAGCAGCGGGCTAGGGAGTTCTTATCCTCCCAATCTTTGTAGTCCCTCCTACGAGCCTCAGAAGCCCTATCACCCGGACGTTCTGGGGCAGGATTTTTCACTACCTTGTCTAACTTTTCGGAAGTTAGGACCAGCATAAGATTTCTGTACCAGTCGGCATAGTTTGGGCCCTTAAGCTTGTTATCGTCTAGAAGCTTTGCAAATTGACCGTTTGCCATTTTCTGATAAAACAGCAAAATCATTAGTCCACAACCTTAGTTTGATTCATGTTACCTACATAGATATGGCTTTTAATCTATGTTCCATTCCCATTTGTTCATCTCTGAGATTTCCCTCCTTTCTCAGCGACGGAGACAACGAAATGTCTCTGGAAATGTGGGAAATCACATGGGGTGCGTGAAGCCAACTGTTTCAGCTGCATAACCCCACCACCTTTCTGTGACGGATCATATCCACTCATCAAATGAGTTTCCCTTTGGCCTCTGTCAGACAAGGTTTAGAGCCGTTTTCAGGTAAACCTTTCTGTCCAGTGAGTGCTTACCCATCATATTCAGGTTACGCCAAGGTACCGTGAGAGAGTTCCCATTTTCTGGTGAAGCCCCTCCCACATCGGTCTATGACGCCCCTATCATCTTATGAAACACTCTAATAGATCCAACAGCAAATGGATAGCCCAATTTTATGGTGCGTTTCCTCATTACTGAAGGACCCATCATTGTGCTAATGACGGAAGGCCTTTAGAGAGTCCATCATATGGATCTCCCTATCACATGCATTCATATTTGCTGGAGGGAACAAAATTACGCCCTAGTTCTAATTTAGGTCAAACCAAAGTGGCTCCCACTGACTTTCATAAAGTTAGATTTCTGGTGGGCCTTAATCGGCTAGGGGTTCCGTACGCATCCCTTTTCAGGGTTGTGGAGCCCACCAAGCAAAGAGGGGGTCATCCAATGACCTCTAGGGACACCATGGCAATGATGTGCATTCAGCCATGGTGTGCGCAAGAGCCACTAACGAGTCTTCATGGGTCAAGTACTTATGGCCCATGGTCGCAGCACATCAAACATCCAAACATCACATGTAAAGGAGGAATTGATCTAATCAATTAACTGTTGTAAAGCCCATTGAACAGCCCATTTAAAAACCAAGTCATTAACAATTAATGTCTACTAGGTGTATGGGCTGAATCGCAGATAGCAGTTCGGCCCATACAGCTCATCTCACAATAATGGGCTTTTGCAGTTTTAACCCTTTAAAACAGGGCTTTACAAGTGGGCCGAATTAATCCTTGTAATTGAACATCAGATTTGGAACAGCAAGTGTGAGAAATATGGACTGAAAAACAGTCCCTTTCGAATCCCAGATTCGGTCCAAACAGTTTTGGTCCAATCTAGTCCGAGAGGATCCAAAACTGATTTTCAATTCAAGAATTAATTCATGAAAGATCTGAAATTAATAATTTTGATTTCAAACAATCACAAATCAATCTGTGGACTGTTCGCACCACCTGCAAAACAGAGGTTAATCACAAGGGTTGCAGTTTCACAAACTGCAAATCGCAGAAAGCGATTTCTCCAACTGCAAATCTCCAGCGCCGCCTTCTTCTTCCTTCTTCTTTAATCAAGAAAAATAAAAAAACAGAAATCCTATTTCTATTAATTACATTCTTGATCAAATCCTATACATTCAGTCTAAAAATAAAAAAAATTATTTACAGACCGAATTAAAAGAAATAGAAAAGAAAAAAAAGGGTGCGCAGACCATCTACGCCAAATCTGCACTGCGATCTCCAGGTTCGAACAGTCCATTAAATCAAAATAAATAAAGAACAATTCTAAATAAATTTTGGATTTAATAAAAATTAATTTCAGATCAATCGCCCTTAACAAGAAATAGTTTCTTGAAATAAAGAAAACAATCTGCGCAAATCTTGAAAGAACACCTTCTATCCATCTGCGCAGGGTCAGATCTGATTTTCTTTTGGTTCAAGATTCGAACCTGTGGCTCTGATACCACTGAAAGAATGGTAGGATCCATCCAATGGACGCCATAAAGGTTGCGGAATGGGTGGGCGAATTTCAAAAAAAATTTCCTACCTTCTCCCAACTGGGAATCATATTCTCTAAATTTAGAATACAATATTCAAGGATCCTACTTGAACCATAATCAAACCAGATCTGTACCAAAAGGTAAATGGGAGGAATATACCTGATCCGGAGAAGCAGCATCTCCCAAAGTTGGTGTTCACGCCCAAAGAATGCTCCAAGATCTGTTCCTGCTGAAGATGACACAGCTGTGGATGGAACAGAACCAGCAGGGTGCGTCCTACACACTGGATCCTTCACAAGAACTAAACACTGTAACCTTTTCAGTCTTTCTTGCAAGACTGATGTCAAGAACAGATTTCTTGACTTTCTTTTCTACAAAGATCCAATCTTGCAATGACAGATGGCGATGGCAGGAGGAGAGAACCAAAACCGAAAAAGCTGAACTGCTTTTTCTCCTTTTCTGGAGAGTATGAAATCTGATCTCTATTCGCAGGAACCTTTCTTGCAATTTTCCTTGGTTCGAATTCTCTCGTTTTTCTCCTCCTTTCTTCTTGATTAAGAAACCTCCTAAATCAGGAGTTATCCCAATCCAAATCAGTATTTGGATAGGGGATAATCTTAATCCTTTGTGCAGATAGAGTTAGCTTACTCCTGATCTTATCAGGAGGTTACCAGATTCAAATCTAACTTGAATTTGGTCTCTAAGAGTGGATAAGGCTAAAGGCCCAATCCTTTTACTAACTTCAATCTCAAATTCGCCCCATGGATGGGTGATCATATCAGCCCACCTCGAAATGGGCTTTTTTGGCCCATTAAGTGTTCAGTGTCTAATCACATTCCAATTTGCTGCCCAGTTGGGCTTCTTTGTATGGTGTGGGACCCAAGCATTGATCTACACACCAGCCACATGGGTTCGGCCCTGCCTTTAATACAAGGCCCAGCCGAATTCACTGAAAAACTCAATGAACCCCTTGAGTCCATCATATGGACCCTATGGGCCCAACACTTACATTAAGTGGTCCCTGGGCCAAGCCATCTTATAAAAACCCAGGGACTGTGGGCAGGTGCAAGATTAGCCCATCAGGTATTATCCTAAATGGTCTTACACTTAACCTCTCAGCCCTTAATGATCAAGCACTGCCCGACAAGAGAGGACCTCTCCCTCGGCTGCAAGGAACAGTGCCGCACTCCCTTCTCACATGGATCCCGGGAATTAAAACCATTTGCAAACATTTTGAAACCGTACATATATATAAATATATTAATTTTGCAAAACAAAATTCCAACGATTGGAATCAACTGCCGGCAGTTTGGTTTCCATTAGAGAGAGTGCATTCCCGATCATTACCCTTTGTCCGACAAAGTGGCTGATTCTGTCACTATGACCACCCACTCAGATGAATTCTCAAACTGCCCCAACATACCCAGGTTTTGATCCCCGCTAAGGATCTCACTGATTGGCATATCAAAGGCGGCCTGATCCAGCACCTAGTGAAGTGTCATAATCGAGTCTAGGGGTCAGGTGTAACTTTCCAGTTTTGCCCATCTATTTCCAAGGTCCAGGGCAAGACTGGAAATCTGGTCCGGTTCAAGGATTCAAGTAATCCCATACTGCATGTGCCTCGGGTCTTACCCTGATGGCTGAGACAGGCCATCCCAAAACTTGGTGGCACACTAGCATCAGCCTTGGCAGGATAAATCTCCCCAGACTTATCCAACGGCTGTGAACATTTAACCCACTCAGATGAATTCTCAAACTGCCCCAACATACCCAGGTTTTGATCCCCGCTAAGCATCTCACTGATTGGCATATCAAAGGCGGCCTGATCCAGCACCTAGTGAAGTGTCATAATCGAGTCTAGGGGTCAGGTGTAACTTTCCAGTTTTGCCCATCTATTTCCAAGGTCCAGGGCAAGACTGGAAATCTGGTCCGGTTCAAGGATTCAAGTAATCCCATACTACATGTGCCTCGGGTCTTACCCTGATGGCTGAGACAGGCCATCCCAACACTTGGTGGCACACCAGCATCAGCCTTGGCAGGATAAATCTCCCCAGACTTATCCAACGGCTGTGAACATTTAAAACTAACATGAATCTCTATAAATGTCCAGTTTTAGGGTTTTACACAGAATTAAACCAAACAACATGAATCAAACATGCACTTTATTTATTTCCACTAAATAACAAGTACATCAAATCAGATTGAAGCTAAGGGCATACATAAACTGTCTAACACCTTCTTGAGATTGAGCAACTTCAATTCCAAGGAAATAATATAGGGGCCCCAAATCCTTCACTTGAAACTGGGTAGCTCGAATCTCCTTTAATCTTCATATTTTTGTGACCCAATCACCCATGATCACTATGTCATCGACATATACAATCAAGACTGCAATCCTTCCTTGCTCCCTTTTCAAAATGAGTGTGTGGTTTGATTGGCATTGATTAAACCCCATATGCTATATCACCAAATGAAACTTGTTGAACCAAGCCCCTGATGATTGTTTCAAATCATATAAAGACTTCTTTGAGTAGTGGGCTTTATTTATGGGCTTGTTTTTTGTCTTTTATTATTTCTGTAGGGCATTCAAGGAATTGTACTCAGATTAAAACTGAAAGAAATAAAAGATATCTTTGGGGGCTATAGAGAGGGATTGAACTCTTCTCTTCTCTCTTCCCTTATCGTCTTCTCTCATCTCCTTCCAAAAGCTTCTACTAAAACTTCTCTTTCTTCTTTTCTTTTCTTTTCTTTTCTATATTTTCTGAATTATTACAGGTGTGTTCTTAGGCTTTAGAAACCTGATCTGATACCATGTTATCAACAAAAGAACCGTGAAAAGTGAGAATAAGAGGAGAGAGAGAGAGAGAGGAGAATCGAATGGGAATCCAAAAGCCTGTTGGCATTCTCAGCTATTCTATTTATATTAGGGTGGCACCAAGGATTAAAATATCGACACGATACACTCAATATGGGGCGCATCGTATTGGTATCGGGCTGCACCGATATGGGATACGCTACAACTGCAGGTGTATCCTACCAGTCGTGCGTATCGGTCTGATACGCCACCGTATTGGCGTGTATCACATGGTATCGGCCGATACGTGCCGGTACATAAGTGTATCGACCATGGTTTCGACTAATGATGCAGCATCTCACAATAAAAAAACGAGAGTAGTGTGACTTGAACCCACGTTGGTTAATACGCACCCAATGCCCAGGCACACATTTACCCACAAAGCCATTTGTTATTTCGTGTTAGTAAGTGTAATAAAATAACTTTTATTAAACTTAATGTTTACATGCATACAAAAAACAACATACATTTATTTTCAAAACTTCAACTATAAATTAAAAAGAACAATATTCAAAATTAGTATTTTATAAATAAATGGAATAAATGATTTATAAGATCCACATATATAAATGAATTTTAATTTTGAAATTTATGCAAATAAAATATTCATAATAGAATAATTATTTTAATACTTAAATTTTATAAATTTGCATATGTTATATATCTTAAATTTTTATAAATTATTAATTAATATTTTAATTTACATTAAATAACAATGTATTTATTATTTAAAAAAATAAAAGTATTGTTTACGAAGTATTTGAAAATATAATATAAATTGAATCTATCAAATCCACTGATCTACATTTTATATAAAAAATAATTTTTAACTTGGAAATTTTATAAAAATAAAATATTAATAATGGAATAATTATTTTAGTAATTAAAATTTATGAATTTTCATATGATATGCATTTTCAAAATTTTAATAGATTTGATATATTTTATGTTAAGATTATATATTTTTATAAATTATTAATTGATATTTTAATTTACATTTTATAATAGCATATTTATTGTTTACAAAAATATAAATATTATTTATCAAATATTTAAGAATTAATTTTTTAGTTGAATTTTTTGTTAATGTTAAAAAATAAAAATAGAAAAATAGAGAAATGATATAATAATTCAAATATAATAATTGCATATGCTTTATGTCTACAGTTTAATAGATAATAAAATAATATTGGCTTTTGCATATATTAATTTGTAAAAATCTATATAATATTTGCTTTGGACTCTTGATTGATGCATTATTAATAAAATTGTATAATATCTACATGTCCTACTATATTAATTATGATATATTTCTTCATATGTATATATATACCATTTAAGTAAACAATTCCTATGTATTTATATATTATTTTTAGTTGTTTTTGACATTAAACTTAATGCTATTAATATTATGGAATTTGTGTGCATTTTCTTAGCATATCCAAGTGTTTCCATATTTTTTCGTTCGTATCCAAGCGTTTCCGTATCCGTATCCGTATCCAAGTTCGATACAATACCCGATACCGATACTTTAATCCTTGGGTGGCACATAAAGAAAGGAAAAAGTATAATAGTGCCCCTGTGACACTTGAAGAAATAAAAAACTAAAGCTAAAGCCTCAACACAACAGATTTCATTGAAGCTTACCACTAAATCATCCTTTAAGAAGTACTGACATCCTTGAAAAAAATCCCATTGTAAAACCATCAGGACCAATGGCTTTTTTATCTATCCATGCCAAAAATGGTACTGCTTACCTCCATATCAATTCCAGTGCCATAGCTTTTTCCTTTTTAATATATAACAGGCCAATCCAGTTCCAGCAATTTAGCCCTGGTGGAGAGGAGGGAATAAATGAGTTTGAAGTGGTCCACAAAAATTTTAACTATCTCCTGATTAGTTGCCGTCTTCCCATTTATCACTATTCTATCAATGAGATTATTCTTAATCCTTATAAGTTTTAAAGAGTTGAAGTACTTGGGATTCCCATTTCCTTATCAAATTCACTTGCACCTTGACCTTTTGTCTCCAAGAAATTAATTTTATTAGTAATTTTCTAATTTCTGCAGGTTGGTATTCCTGTGTTTGTTACTGGTGGAATTGGAGGAGTACATAGACATGGTGAATCTAGTAAGTTGTTGTCTTTAGATTCTTACCTGATACTCTGTAACCAATTTAATGGTTTCACTTTTGAACTCATTTAGTTTGATTACCTTGTTAATAATGCGAAGATCATACATTCAAGATTTATATGGCTAGCTATTACTCTTTTAAGTTGTATAGAAATGCATAAATCCATGCATACTTCTGTAATTAGAACCTTCGATTCAAGAATTAAAAACTATTAGTCAAGAATAATAAAAATTATGATATCAAAGCTTCAAAATTAAGTGAAGTTCTTTAGCTCTGAAGAGGAGATGATATATACACACACACAAACAAGAAATAAAGACTTCAGAACAAATTCCAATATTCTATTAGTTGCAATCTCTTAAAATGCTGAGGGGTGAAGTAAGATGTTAGAATCTTCTAATGTATAAGGTGTAAACCTTGAGAAAGTCATCAAAAACAAAGAAAAAAAAGCCTTGAGGCATGAAGGCTTGATATCACATTATTTCAAGAAAAAAAAATGAACTGAAATGAGAAAAAAATGTAGAACTATGCAACAAGGAGTGGAATGTTATAAGAATAATATATGGATATATTGCTCATTATATGAACAAGAGCTTTCTTTTAAATACTTATTGGCAATAAGGGTGGCTTTTAATCTCAACCAAACTAATAGATATTGAAAACCTTAAAACATTTACCCAAATAAAAATTACAAACCTAGAAATTCAAAGTCAATTATTGTAATGAAAGCCTACTTAATTTAATGCTGAAAACCATATTCTCGACGTAAAGCATCCCATAGTGTGATGAGAGACCGGATCTGCTTCTCACACATGGTGCCTCACACTGACCTCACAGATACATCCTATCGTGCATTGGGAACATCTTCTGTACTTATGTGTTATTATTTACGGGAGATGTTCCCAATGCACGGTGGGATGTGCCTGTGAGGCGCTCTATGTGAGGAGCAGATCCCAATTCGTGTGGTGAATGTTCATTACATTTTAGGCATGAACCTAGGTTGAGGCTCATTTTTTCCCAAACCCTCACCTCATTTAAGCCTCAAGGCTTAAGGTTCATATGCTTTTTAAGACATTGATTAATTGTCTCTAGGTAAAAACTCTGTCCTTACATACAAGGTTCAAAGTATCGATACACCCTAATACGGCACAAGGGGTGTATTGGTATTTTCAACCTTGTGCTCATTATATTTTTATTACTTTTTATCAAAAATAGGTCACGGGGTAGGTCTTAACCCCATCTACCCCCT